>NW_020954610.1:0-157965 GCF_900497805.2 Vombatus ursinus | reverse complement strand
TAAGGAAGATGTGAGTTCAAATTTGATCTCAGACTTTACTAGCTATGTTATCCTGGGCAAGTCACTTAATCCTTATATGTCTCAGTTCCTCATCTGTAAGATGATGACAGACTGGAAAAGGAAATGGCAAACTACTCCAGTATCTTTGCCAAGAAAACCCCAGGAGCAAAAGTTCATGGGGTCACATAGAGTTGGATATGACTGAACAACAACAACAAATCTTAGCCTGAGAACGCTTTGCCCAGATTTTGTTAGCTATGATTTTCGTTAGTGGCTATGATTAAAGAGCTGCCTGCCTGACTTCATCAGGGAGGGGTGCTAGCCACCATACCCTAGAAGACTGAAGATAAGATGGCTTAGATGGTCCTAAAGAAATAAGCCCAGAAAATAGTGACAGGAAGGAGAGCTCAACAGACCAGCAGAGCAAAAGGACCACCAGAGACTACACAGAACCAGTAGAGACCATGAAAACCCAGGACAAGCAGAGCAATAGATGGGAAGCAGGATACTATGGAACCATTACTGAGACCATTGTAATCCAGTGGAATACACAAGGGAGAGTGCCAGGCAAGTCTTCTATTGCAAATTTAGTAAGTGTGCAATATCATTGTGAACTAAATGTGTCTTTTGACTGACCAGAGAAAAATAAACACATTGGTGGGTGTATAAGTTTGACCCATAGAGTACCTTTAATCTAGGGTTTTTATTTGGGTGTGGGTCACATATTAGAGAAGTGTGCTCCAGTTACAAAATAATATGAGGAAATTGGCCAAAGAGGTTGGAATTTAAACCTAGGTGACTGCAAATCTAGCTTTCTTTCTGTTGCACCTCACTCTTGAATCAAGGCCACATAATAGTTATTCCATCTCCTTACTTGGACATCACTCCAGGCTTCATTCATTCTCCCTATGCATTCATATTCATCATTCTTTGCAGAGCAATAATCTTCCATCAAACTTGTTTAATCATAGGGCATCTATGTTGTTCTTTTTTGTTTTTACACATAACGTTGTTATGACTATTTTTGCACATGTGATATAATGATATTATTGTCATTAGCATCCTTGAAAATATAAGCCCAATAATGGAATCTCTCAGTCAAACGGCATGAACATATTGGTATTTTTTTTGTTTCATAATTCCAAATTGTCTTCAAGAAAAGTCCCTCCAATTCATAGTTCCATCAGCTGCAAATTAGTATCCTTATCTTCCTGAGAGAAGGCCATAGCCACTTCAACAGCATATTTTTCTAGTTTTCTCACCTTTGCTAATATTATGGTTGTGAGATATGACTCCTCAGAGTTGTTTTAATTTGCATTTCCCTGTTTATTAGTGATGGTGACTAGTTTTTTAGCTGGTTGTTGAAAGTTTGTATTTTTTTTTAGAAAATTACTCATATCTTTTACCATGTAGATATTGAAGGAATGGTTCTAAGTCTTATGGATAAGTGTCAATTTTGTATAGATTTGTGATGTCAGACTTTATCAGAGATGTTTAATGCAAAATTTTTTTCTGAATCCATGTATTTTCTTCTAATGCTTACTGTACTGATTCTATTAGTGCAGAAGCTTTGTAACTTTATGTAAGTGAAATTCTTTATTTTGTCTTTTAAATCTCTATGCCATACTTGGTTATTAATCCCTTTCCTATCTACAGTTGTGAAAGATAGGACTTTCTATCCTTTTCTAATTGTTTGTGTGGTAAAACTTTTCAATATTTTGATTGTGTATTCATTGGGAATTTATTGCATTGTCTGGTCTAAGATCATTGGCTGTCAAGCTGCTTTATAATTTTCCAAGCAGTTCATATTGAATAAATAGTCCCTGTCCTAGTAGTTTGTATTCTTACAATTATAAAATACTAGATTAGTGTATGTAGCTGCTTTAATCACAGATATTTCACTGATCAACTTTTCCATTTTGTAACATAATTTGGGGGCGGCTAGGTGGCGCAGTGGATAGAGCACCGACCCTAGATTCAGGAGGCCCTGAGTTCAAAGGTTCAAATCCGGCCAGACACATAATACTTACTAGCTGTGTGACCCTGGGCAAGTCACTTAACCCCATTGCCTAGCCCCGCCCCCCAAAATATATATATATATACATATATATATACATACATATATAAAATTTGGTATCTGATAATGCCAAATTTATTTCATTCCTAATTTTTTAAAACATTTCTCTTGTTATTCTTGACCCTTTATTCCTCTGTATCAATTTTCTTATTATTTTGCCAAATTCCATAAAATATTCCCTTGGTAATTTGATTGACATTGCACTAAATCTGGAGATTAATTGGGGCCATTTCATCACTGCTACTGTACAGCCTATGACTACATAAATATTGAATATTCCTCCATTTATTTAGGTTTTCCTTTACTTCTGTGAAGACTTTAAAGTTTCATTTTTATATTAGTAGGCTATCTTAACTCTCAGCCACTTAAGTGTTTTATTATTTTAAATAGAATTTCTCCTTGTTTTTTGTTGTTGTTGTTGTTGTTGGCAAAACAGAATTGCTCTGTATTTTTGCAGATTTATTTTGTATCTTTTACTTTATTGAAGATTCTGTGTCGGGCTTTTTGTTGATTCTTGTTATCAAAGACCTCCAGGACCGGCAAGACTGCGTAGTTAGCCTGGGACAAGCTGTCGCTGCCCACCGCTTCCCCAGTTGCAAGGCAGTCGAGAGCTGGAATAACAGCATACACCTCTTTTAGAGATGCAGGCTACAGCTCTTTTAGAATGAAGGAAGAAATTCCTTTATTCAATTCTCAGGAGAATCAGGTGCACTCCCCCCAAGACGGAAGCACACTGAGCACAGAAGCAAGAGCGAGCTTTATACTATTAGTCTGGTCCTCCCTCCAAGACTCGGATTGGTCTGAGTTACCATCAAAAGTTTCACAATTGGTTAGGTCCCCAATTCCATATTCTAATTAGAGAAACCACAATCCGGGTTACAATCGATGGAAATACAATTCTGATTCTTCAGTTAATATGCATGAGGTTCACTGAGCCTGAGTAGTAGCAGATTCTTGAACCCAGACACCAGCTTGGGCTGGTTCGGGCCTTGGGCTGCAAATACAGAAACCCTGCTATGAAGGTAACTTAGCTTAACTGTCTCAAGGAATGTCACTGCCCCCCCCCCCCCAACTGCATTCTGTTTGGTACGTTGTGTAGAAACAGTTAGCCATTCAGCACCTTTCCTGTTTTTGTTTTTGCAACCTATGTGGGAACCTAATAATTCAGCATTTCTCACAATTCTCTAGGTTTTTTTTTAAAAAAGTAATTCCTAATCTGCCAGTAGAGCTAATTTTGCCTGTTTTATTTTGTTTTGTTTTTTGCCTATGCTTATCTCCCTTAATTTCTTTTTCTTTTCATCCCGGTAGGTAGCACTATATATTATAAGGATCATATTGGAAATACTTCCAGTATTTTTCCACTGCAAATATTCCACCAATAAGGAGAGTCTTACGCAAAATACACTTTGAACCATGGGTTATAAAAGAAAATAAGATAAGTCTGGCGTGCCATATCAACTATTTGTGATCACTACTTCCTCTTCTGATTGTTTATTAACCATCTTTTCAACAAGACATTCTAGAATTCACCAGGATTTGGAATCAAGATCACTGGCCTATAGTTTGCAGATTCTATTCTAGTCCCTTTTTGGGGGGGGGGGGGATCAGAACCTTTGCAATCATTCTCCATGATCTTTCAGATACCACCAACAGTGTCTCAGCAATCCCACCCACAAGTTCTTTCAGAATCTGAGAAGGTGGTTCATCTCGGCTGAGTGACTAAAACTCAACAAAGGCATCACAGTGCTCTCTTACTATCTCCTTTTTGTTGGGTAGTCATTTTTTCTTGACTTTTCTCATCCAAAAGCTGTTGGCCTTGATAGAGGAACCAGAAACAAAATAAGAATTGAGCAATTATGCCCTAATATTGTCCGGTCTACCTAAAATTGTAGTCCTATCCCTTCTTTGATACTCTGCTTTCCCCCAATGTAGTTAAAAATCCAAACACATCCTTAGTTGTTCCTTAGCACTCCAGACACTGTTCTTATGAGACCATGCAATGCTTTTATCTTCAACTTGTTACTCTTGCTTCCATTTCCCATTCATATCTTAAAAAAAAAAAAAATCTAGGTTGGCTGCTATCTGTGTATCCACACTGGTCTCTTCAAACACTTCTTGTTCGTCTTCATCATCAGTATTATTTTTTTACTTTGCTTACTGAATTTGAATGTGAAAGGCCCTTTTCATCTTTGTTTTTCTTAGGAGCAATGATGAAAAGGACATGATCACAATCATGTAAATGAAAAGAACATTAAAAAGGAAGCTCAGCTCTCAGTAATTATAATGACCAGTCAATCCTGTTCCCAGAGAACAAATAAAACATACCTCCTTTCTTTTGGCAAAGAATCAGGGAACCCATAAGAGCAGAGTTAGCATACTCTCAAATGTAGTTATCTATTCCGTTGTTTTTGCTTAACTGTCTTCCTTTGTTAACTGTTTCCTTTGTTTGAAAGGAGACTGTACTTTAGAGTAGAAGGCAGAACAGTGTTTATATATGCACTTTATATCTAGAGTTTGGTAGAGTGATTCACAATTTTTGGAATTGTTTAATGTAGCATAGGGATTATTTGCTACATTATGTGGTATGAAAACAACAGGCATCAATAAAACTTTTAAAAATTATTTATTTATTTTCCCTTTTCAACATTCATTTCCATAAGATTTTGAGCTTTAAATTTTCTCCCCCTCTGTCCTCTCCCCCTTCCCCAAGACGGCGTACAATCTGACATAGGCTCTACTTGTACTTTCATATTAACTGTATTTTCACATTAGTTATGATGTAAAGAAGAATTAGAACTAATGGGAGGAACCACAAGGGAGAAGAAAGAAAACAAAACAACAAAAGAAAAGGAGAGCAAATAGTATACTTTAATCTAAACTTTTTTTCTTTTAAAGCTAGTGAGTTATTTTGAGAGTGCAAGCTGGCTTTCTTTTCAGTTTATATCAGTTTGTGCAGGCATCTGGCAGTTTCTTTCATTTATAATTGTACTGTATGATTTGCCCTGGTGTTCCTTGATATATGAATTGCTTACTCTGGGTTGCATTCAAGATAATTTCTTTGATACTGAAACTAGAACTTGGAGACTGAGTTTCTCAGTAGGCTAAAATTGGGGCTCCTTTCTAACAGTGTCATGTGAATTCTATTTATCTGGATTTTGCCTTCTATTTCCAGTACTTCTTGGCAATTTTGTAGTATGATTTTCTGAAATATGCTATATGTTTCATCACGGAATATTGTTTCATCATGTTACTGGGTGGGAGGTCAAAAATTCTGATTTGTTTCATTGAGTTTTGGTCATTTGTTTTGGTTTTAGATAACTTGTGTTTTTCCAGTTTTGTTTTTAACTTTGCTCTAATGTTAGTTGTTCTATTTCTGCATGTTGGGATTCTGTTTGTCATTCTCTTTTTTTTGAATGATGCTGATTTATTATGATTTTTTCTACCCTATGCTCCAAATTGTCAACTTCCCTGTCCTTTCAAATTCTCCTTTAATAACTCAAGTATTTCTCATGTCAACCTCAAAGAGTTTGTCCTATGAAAGAGACAAACAAAATTAGGTTGTGTCCATGTTTTTAATTTCTTTCAAGCTGGCAATATGTATGCATTGCATGGGAGTTATAGTCTAGAACTGGCTCGATTTGGGGGTTGGAGGTACAGAGTTATATGTCCTTCGAAGAGTAGGTGTTACAAAGGGGTACCAATCAACTCTGATTGGTCAAGACACTGGGAGGTGGGCTATGGTAAAATGGGGGTCTTGGGGCATGTGACTTAGGTCACTTAATTTTGGTTAAAGAGACATCAATTTCCATATCACCTGTTTTGACAATAGGGAGGAATCAACATTTTTCCAGACCTGTCTGGACAACACAATGAGCAGGAATAGACCCATTTAGATTACATCTTAAGTTCCTTCTGGAGAAGAAACTGAATTTTGGAAGAAAGGGGAATAGGGGAAGCTCTGGGTCTCCAAGATAATGATTACTAAGAAAAATCATTTTTCATGCTCCTTAGAATTTACTCTAGTTATTTTATTAAGCATCTAAATTGCTCTGGTGGGTTATTCCATTCTCAATTCTCAATATTATTATTTCAGTATTATTCTTTTCTTCTAGAAATTTCTCCTTTTTTGTTTACTAAGAATTTTCTCTATATAATACTATAGTCATGCCTTGTATTTTAAACACTGTCACTTTCCAATAAACTTCAATGGAACCTTCCCTTGGCCAAATAGCCAAAATAAACCATCACAGCAACCATATCTGACAGCATAGGCAACGTTCCATGCCTGCAGTTTACAACCTCTTTCTGAAGAGGAGATAGTTCAGCATTAGTCCTCTGCAACCAATATTGGTCATTGCATTTAATCCAAATTCGGATATTTCTTTTCTTCCTTCTTCTTTTTTTTTTTTTTTTGGTAAGGCAATTGGGGTTAAATGACTTGCCCATTGTCACCCAGCTAATAAATGTCACATGTCTGAGGCTGAATTTGAACTCAGGTCCTCCTGACTCCAGGGCTGGTGCTCTATCTACTACATTACCTAACTGCCCCCAGATATTTCTTAATGTTTTTACTTATATTACTGTGGGTCATGTATATTGGTTTTGCCTTCTTTGCTTTCTTAATTCATATGAATCTTCCCAAGTTCCTCTGAATTCTTCCTTTGAATTATTTTAGCACAATAACATTCCATTCCATCCCATAATTCAACTGTTCCCCAAATTATGGACACCTGATTTATTTTCAGGTTTTTTTCCTACCACAAGAAATGATGCTATGAATATTTTGGTATATATGGGCCCTTTCTGTCTTTAAACCTCCTTGAGGTATGTGCCTATGAGTAATGTTGTTAGGTCAAAGGGTTTTAAAAGTTTAGTTATTTTTCTTAGTAATTCCAAATCATTTTCCAGATTGGTTAGACCAAATTCACAGCTCTGTCAATACTGTATTGGTTTCCCAGGCTTCTTTATAGCCTTTGCAATTTTATGAGTGTGAAATGAAACCTCAAAATGGTTTTTAATTTGTATTTCTTTTAATGTTATTGATTTGGAGGATTTGGTTTGGTAGGGTTGTACATAGTTTGAATGTCTTATTTTGAAAATTGCTTATATTCTTTAGCCATTCTTACTGAGGAATGACTCTTAGCTTTACATATTTTCAACAATTCCCTATATATCTTGAATATCCAATCAGGAATGTTTGATCCAGGGACTTCCTTTCCCCATTTGACAGCTTTTCTCATTCTGCCTACATTGATTGTTTGCCTCTTTTCTAATTGAATGTAAATGAAATCATCTATTTATGTGTGAGATCTCCCTGTTCTTCATTTAGTTGCTAATTTTTCTCTTGGTCATATTGGTGAAAGAGGCTTTCTTCACTTCTCTGATTTTTTTCTTTATAATGTCACCTTTTACATTGGGACTATGTATCCTTTGGGGGCCTTTTGGGTATATAGTGCAAATGCTGGTTTAAACCTGTTTTCTGCAAAGCTGCTTTCTAATTTTCCTAGCAGTCCTTTTCAAATATGGAGTGCTTCCCCTGGTTGTTTTTTTGTCCTTGGTTTGTTGAATTCTTGTGTTAATTTGTTCCTAGGTCTTGTTTATTCTGTTCAAGTCCTCCTTTACTTTGACCCTGTGGTATTTGTTCTTGGTATTAGGTCATCTTTTTTGGCTTATGCATTTCTTCAGTCTCTTTGCTAGTTTTTCCACAAGCTCTTCTTTGTGAGGATTCCTCCTCCCTGCCCCCCACCCCATTTTTGTTGATTTTTAGATATTAAGTACGCTCACTTCTTGCTGTTTTGAGGTATTATAGAGGAGCTGGGCCTAGGCAAGACTATTAATTCACTTTTCTAGTTTTACTTTATGGCTCCGCACCCTCCTCAGGTCATATCTTCATTGTTTCTAGTGAATAAAATGCCCATTGCTGCCTCCTTTGTTCATGCCCTCCCCGTCCTTGCCTCTGTTGGGTCAAATCTCATCTCCTGCATGAAATCTTCCCTGGCCACCCTGCCTCACACCTATCCCCGTGCCTCCAACCCCCTCTAAAATCCTACAAAACATTGTTCCTTTCATCTAACAATAATTATTTATTGTTGTTGTTCAGTTGTGTCTGACTCTTCATGACCCCATGGACCCACTGTTCATAGGTTCTCTTGGCAAAGATACTGGAGTAATTTACCATTTCCATCTCCTGGTTTTATTTTTTTTTTAATGCAGGCAGAAGTTAAGTGACTTGCCCAGGGTCACATAGCTTTAGTAAGTGAGGTCAGATTTAAATGCTCCATCTTATACACTGCCTTAAATCAAATTATCCTTTCTTGTATATTATCATAGGTCAGCTAGGTGGCACAGTGGATAGAGTGCTGGGCCTGGAGTCAAGAAGATTCATCTTCATGAGTTCAAATCCAGCCTCAGACACTTACTAGCTGTGTGACCCGAGCAAGTCACTTAACCCCATTTGCCTCAGTTTCTTCATCCGCAAAATGGACTTGAAAAGGAAATGGCAAACAACTCCAGTATTTTTGCCAAGAAAACCCCAGAAGGGGTCATCAAGAGTCAGACATATTGATGTCTCAAATACTAATACTAAAAAGTTAGGTTTCCACAGGATGTTGTAGTTTCAAGGTGATTAAGATAGCAAGCACCATTGACCAAATCAGCTTTTAGAAGGAGAAGCTGGCTAATTGCAGAGTTTCTGTTAAAGGGGGCTTAGGCTGAAACTGGCTCAAACTGGTCGGGTTCAAGGGACGGTCACTGGCTTTTTGCTAGTACACAGGCTTAATAAGCCTCATAAATATTATCTTCTCCGTCCAGGGGGGAGCAATAACACAATTTTAGGCACAAAATGTATGTTAAGGGGTGGGGATCACATGTATGTAAAATATATGAACAGGGTGTATAAGGAAGATTGTAACCCAGAAGGATTAGGACCAATCTTGATCCAGAAGGGAGGAGGTAGGCAATTACTAACTATAAAGCCTGCTCTCACTTCTGTATCTGGACTCTTCTCTCATCAAAGGGAACGTCCGTGCACGTAATTAAACGATTCTTCTTTCACTCTAGATAATAGTTTCGTTATTGGCCGGGAACTAAGCCTTCTTACTTTGTGGGGAGGGGGCTTGGTGAGCCTACTTATAACAGACATGACTGAAAAATGACTGGACAACCACATGTTGTCATAACTCCCCAAGACTGCCAATCTCTTGAATTCCTAGATGATAGGGACTATGTCTCATCTGTGTTTCTCTGTCCCTCAGTAGGCATTCATCATGCCTGTTGATCAACTGCTCAGTCAAACTGAATTGAGTAACGGTACTGTGCACCTAAAATCTAACCAATTTTACCATTCCAAGAGCTCCACACATTAGGTCATTTCTGTGCTGGGAGAGAGGAAGTATGAGACAGAAAGATCTGAAAGGGTAATTTATTTCAAACCCAAGCTACAACATAGCCCGTGAATCCCTTCCCTCCCTGTCCCCACTAACCTCCCCACCCCCAATCACAGACCCAATCAGACCCCTTCCTAACGGAAAATTCTTTTTCCTTCAGGGCCTGTGGTTAGCAGAGGGGAGCACCATGGAGAGGTTGTGCTTATTCCAAAGATGCAGGGGGTACACAACTACACGAAGAGACATTTACACATACACACACACACACACACAAATATGTAGCCATACAGACATACATAGAGATATGAAAACATATTCTTAGTCACACACACACACACACACACACACACACACACCCCCATACAGAAGTATGCAGCCATACAGAAACACATACAGATATAAAAACACATTCTCAGTTACACACACATGTGCACGCACACACACACACACACACTTTTAGAATACACACACACAGAGATATGTAGCCATACACACATACAGATATAAAAACACATTCTCAGTCACACACAAACACTTTTAGGATACACATACATACACAGAATTATGTAGCCATATATACATATGGATATGAAAACATATTCTCAGTCACAATACGTAGAGTTATGAAAACACATTCTCAGTCACATACAGAGAAATACGTAGCCATACAGACATATATATATAGATAACAAAAACATATTCTCAGTCACACACACACACACACACACACACACACACAGAACTATGCAGCCATACAGACACACATACAGATATAAAAACACATTCTCAGTCACACACACACAGAAATATGTAGCCATAAACACATAGAGATGAAAACATATTCTCAGTCACACACAGAAATATGTAGCCATACATACATACAGATATGAAAACATATTCTCAGTCACACACAGATGTAGCCATAAAGACATACATAGAGATGAAAACACATTCTCAGTCACACACACACACACACACACATACAAATATGTAGCCATATAGATATGAAAACATTCTCAGTCACACACACATAGAGCCATACATACCTTATATAGACATACAGAGATATGTAGCCACATACACACATATGTAGCCACACAGCCATAGACACACGCAGATGTGAAGATACTGTGAAACTGAAAACTTTTTACAACCAGGTCCCTTCCTACCTTTCCAGTCTTTTTACACTTTACATCCCTCTAAATACTCTATGATCCAGTCACATTGGGCTGTTCCTTGCTTATGACAAGTTATCTTTTCTGTGTTTTTTCACTGACTTGTTTCCCATACCTGGAATGCTCTTCTTTCTCAATTCTACCTTGTTTCCTTGGATTTCTTGAATTCTCAGCTTAGGCAGTGGTAGCACAGTGAATAGAGTGCTGGGCTTGGAATCAGGAAGACCTGAGTTCGAAGGTGGCCTCAGACATTTCTAACTATGTGACCTGGGGCAAGTCACTTAACCTCAGTTTCCTCAACTGTAAAATGAAGATAATAACAGCAACTACCCTGCAGAGCTATTGTGAGGATATTTGTAAATGGGATAATATTTGTAAAACATTTAGCACAATGCCTGACACATAGTAGACGCTTATTACCTTTCCTCAAATCCCACTTTTTTTGGGGCAGCATTTCCTGGTCCCACCAACTGCTAATGCCTCGTCTTCTGAGATTGCCTTCTATCTAGTCTGTATATAGCTTACATTTACATAATTATTTTCATGTTGTCTCTTATTAGAATACGAGCTTCTTACTGATTCAAAGTTATAAAAACAAGAGCCATTCTCCAATAGATAAGTCGTCAATGGATATGACAGGCATTCAAAGGAATAATAACTTATATAGTGCCTATTATGTCAGGCACTGTGCTAAGTGTTTTAAAAATATTACTTATTTTATGTAAGCTATCAATACCCATATGAAAAAATGCTCCAAATAACTGAGAATTAGAGAAATGAAAATTAAAGCAACTCTCCAGCTCCACTTCACACCCACTGGATTGACAAGGATGACAAAAGGAGAAAATAATAAATGTTGGAAGAGCTGCAGGGAAACAGGGACACTAATGTGTTATAAATAGAGCTATAAATTGGTCCAGCCATCCTGGAAAGCAATTTGGAACGATGCTCAAAGAATCATTAATTTCTGTAAACCCTTTGACCCAGTTATACCACTATTAGGCATATACCACAAAGAGACCATCCCCCAAATAAAAGAAGAAAGGGGTCATGTACAAAAACATCTACAGCAGCTCTTTCCATTGAAGCAAAAAACAAAGCCCTGGAAACTAAGGAGGTACCTGCCTATGGGGGAATGTGTAAACAAATTATGTCATATGAACAATGGGATATTATTGTGCCATAAGAAATGAATAACTGTCCAGTTTCAAAGAAAATTGTGAAGACCTGTGTGAGCAGATGCAGAATGCAATGAGCAGAACTAGGGCAGTAATTTATAAAATAACACTGAGAAAAAGAACTCTGAAAGACTTTAGAACTGGTAGATGCAATAACAATCCATGATTATGGAGGATCAAAAGCTGAAGCATGCATGCTACCTACGTCTTGGCAGAGGTGATGGACTCAAGATGCAGAATGAGATGCATATCTTTGGACATAGTCAATGAAAAATTTTGCTTTGCTTAACTATACATATTTGTCATAAAGTATTTTTTTCTTTTTTTTTGTCACTGAGGATTGGGGGAAGTAGAAGAGAGAGAAAATAAATTCTTGTTAAATGAAAAAAATAAAATTAATAATAATAAAAAAAGAATGTGAACTCCTTAAAGGGACTCTTTTTTCCTTTCTTTTGCATCCTTAGTGTTTAGCCTGGTACATAGTAAAGGTTTAATAAATGCTTGTTGAGTGGCTGATGCAGCAGCCACTCATGGACACATACATACATGCATTGCCATACACGTGCACAGATACGAAGCTATGCATACATACACACTGGCCAAAGAGAAAGACATTCAAACACACACACACACACACACACACACACACACACACAGATCATATACACAAAGAGATCTAGCTACAGGAAAATATTACTATAGACAAAGATACTTGGCCACATGGTGACACGAAGCTACCCAGCCAGATTGTCACACACATACGTACATGGCCAGAGAGTCACAGCCCCATAGATACTCAACTATACACACACACACTCAGAGAGATTCTTTCACACATGCATATACATCCAATCACAGAAATCCATTCACAGACACCCACTTACACTGCCATGGACATTCCCACCCCTCCACACAAGTAACTGGACACCTCCCTCACACACACATACTCACATGCAAGCAAATATCCAGTCACATACATATTCACATACAGATATCCCGCCAAAAAAACCCAACCCTTTCACACATATAGTTTCATACATGCAGATGCATAGTCTACCCCAGGCATCAATATAACACACACATTTAGCCCCTACCCCAGACATTTATCCTTGTGCATAGACATACAGCCACATATAGTCACAACAGAGCCATTCACACACGTACCCAGTCACAAAGAGATAATCACTACACAGAACTAGCCAGTCAAATATATATACCTGGCCATGGAATAAAAGAGATACTCATGGACAATTACAAAAAGAGACAGCCACACACAGATACCTAGCCCCATAGACATTGATATCCATAGCCACACAGAGAAAGAGACAGGTATTGACGCATACGCAGAGATTTACAGTCACATGTATACACACACAGTCACTTACATACACACAGGGTGATTCTCACATTAAGGCATCCCTGACCCATCTGTGTGTCTGACTAGGGCAGTGCTGAACAGATAGGCCTTGGGGGGGTCAGTGCAGCATTAGGACATGTGATCCACTCTGTCCCCTCTCTTTGAGGTGTAGTATGGGTAAAGACCATAGCCTGGGAACAAGACCCTCCATGATTTCCAGCCCAGTTAGTATGTCCCAATGAGACCCGTCTGGCCCCAAGGGTTCCTGATAGTCTATGTCTAAATTGATAGTCTAAATTGGGGTCAGGAAAGGGGAAGAAAAGAAGGACTAAGGCCAGGGCTGGGCAGACTACCCTCTGGGAGCTTAATTATTCCCCTGCTCTCAAAGAGAAGGGATCTCAATCTATCTTTTCAGGCAAGAGAACCCAGGAGCCTGTTTCAGAGTTTCAGAGATTTCCCATCCAGGCTCAATTCTCAGGGGGGCATCAGTGGGAATCATGATCAAGCCTAGGGGCCAGCTGTGATGGACAAGGAGTTCAAGGTCATGGTTATGAGAGTGAAGTTGAGCCTAAAACATGGGTAGCCCCATGTCCTTTCTTATGGAGGGTAGTCTAAAGGAGAGGCTGGGACCACAAAAGCCATATCCCGTTGGGAGTCAGAAATAGGGTTTTGTTCCCTACCCTAACTTCAGTCTTCTGACCCTACCTGCTACCCTTCCTCTACTTTCCCAAATATTTTTTATTCTCTCAAATTAGATGACCACTAAGTTTTGTTCCAGTTTTAAGATTTATGGTAGTTTGGACTTGTATCAAAAGGAGGAAGAGATGAGAAATACTGCCAGAATTAGAAGTGGTAAAATGTGGTGGTAGCTGGAATTAGTTAACGGAAAAGGGGGCAGGACAGGTCACCTTGTAGACCCATAGCTCAGTTCTACTTCCCCACTTAAGTTTGTTCTGAGAAGGAAACTCCCAGATGAAAAACAGGGAAGTGGAGGCTAAGTAGAAAGTGGGGAGGGGTAGGAGACATCCCACTTTCAATCCAGGCAGATCTCATCTTTGTGCTTTTAATGACCAACCATGTGCAAAGAGGAGCTAAGTCAGGGGGTGAGGAGGGGATGACCTTTGGCCCCTTCAAGCTCCTGCCATCCTAGCTTTGACTTGGGGCTACAAGCCTGTGTGGCTCACGAGCAACAGCAACATTAAGCGATCCAATAGAAAAAGGGGAAAATGGGGAGATGGAGGGAGAGGAGTATGAGAATGGGCCGAAAGAGAGGCTGAAACCACCACAAAACCCATCTCCCCTTGGGGGCTAGAAATAGGGTTTTACTCCCTACCTTAACTTCAGTCTTCTCACTTTAGCTTCTCCCCCTCCAATACATTCCTAAATTTTTTTTTTAATTTCTCAAACTAGATGACCACGAAGTTTCCTTCTAGTTCTAATAGTCTATGGTAGTTTGTGAGTTTATTCTTGCCTCTCTACCCAAGACTACAAGTCCCAGAATGCAATGGGAGATAGATTCTTAGGAGATGGGGAGCGTATGCATATGGGGAGCAGAGCCTTAGCATGCGCTATGAGAATGCTGACTATAACTGTGGAGGGAGGTTCATAGGATTTTCTCTTGGTTGGGGGAGGCTGGAGGATAGGACTAGGGCTGACCTTCCCCTTCCCTTGGCCCTACCAGTCTCAGAGGAACAAGGACAAATGTGTATGCTAAAAGCTTTCAGACCAGCCTTATACAAGGGGATCCAGCAATACCCAAAAAGACTGGAGTTAGGGAGTTGTCGAGGAGAAACTGGTGATGGATGAGAACCAAGGACCCTAATCCAGAGTCTCTTAGGGAGGGAAGATATGGAGATGAAGCTATGGCAGCTGGATAGATGGGGAAAATTAATGACTCTAAGGGAGGTGTGATGGGGGAAGAAGGAAGTGAGTCCAGAGGCAGAATTAAGGTCTTGATGAGGGGAAGGGTTGGAATCCTGATCTCCAGATCAGCATTATGGTCTAGACTTGAGGATGGAGTAAGGAACGGTCTTTGGAGAGGGTGGTGGGGAGAAACGTCGGGTGTTAGAGCCATGATGTCCCCAGGAAGGGCCCTAGAAGAAGCTAGGGTAAGGAGAAGGGGAGTGAGGTTCTGAGGTCAGGATCTCTGAGCATTGAGGTTTCTAGAATAAGCAGGGTTAGGACACCCAGGTAAAATAGGCCACTTCATCCAGATCCACAGGGTAGTCAGTGAGTAGAATGGGCGCCTTGACAAAGAGCTCCCCCTTATAGCTGCGCCACTTTCCTGCGGGCAGGTACACGTCGCGCTCCTGCTTCCCTGGTTCCAGTACAGGTGCTACAAGCAGAGTGTCGCCAATAAGGAACTGAGAGTCCACTCGATGAGCCGCTTCATCCCCAGGTGCAATCCACCAGAGAGGCCGAACTATGGGATCGCCTGTGTCGGTGACCTCTCCAGCCAGCTCCAGGAGCAGTGGGGCCACCAGCTCCGCCCTCAGGGCTGCAAATTTACGGGCTATCTCCACCACCTCCTGGTCGTAAAGCCACGGTGGGATAGAGAACTGCATGGCTGGCATAAAGGCCGCCACCTCCAGCCAGCGCACATAGAGCTCACGCTCCGGGATTCCGGTATTCCCACCCCCCTCGCCAGCTGTATGCCCGGGCACGGCATTGCCGCCTATCAGGTCAGGGAGGATAAAGGGGTAACCCAGCATACTGATGGTCAGCACCGCTGGGATCAATGAACGCAGACCCAGCTCGTGGCCCCACACTGAGTCGCGGTCAATAAGGCGGAAGAAACAAGAGATGTTCTGTGACTGGTAGCCCACGCGCACTTCGGCCAGTGAGAAGAAAGGCAGCGCCATCTCTGTGTACCGCCGGCTCCAGAGGTTGGGGTCTGCCAGTGGGCGGAATGTGCTGAAGTCCCGGGGCAGATAGCTCACTTCCCCAGCATCGAACTTGAAGGAGGAGATCGAGTACTGGGTGCGAAGTCTCCGCAGATGACCTTGGAACCATTCCCGGGCGGCTGGGTTGGTGAAATCCAGGACAGCACCAATACCATTCCACCAGCGCACTAGGGCTGGCAGCCGGCCTGTGGGCTCCCGGACGAAAAGGCCCCGCTCCACGCCTTCGCCAAAGCTAGATGAGTTATAGTTGACAAAGGGATGTACCCACAGGGTGACCCGCAGACCAGCCTCCTGCAGCTTCCTGAACATCTCTGTGGCATTGGGGAACTTGGTTTCATCAAAGGTGAAGTCCCCATATGCAGGCATGTACATGTCATCAATTTCCAAGTAGCTACAATTGAAGCGGTACTTGCGGATCTTCTCAGCAAAGCGCAGCACCTTATCCTGGTCCACTGCTCTCCCATAGAGGGCCCAGGTTGACCAGATTGGGTCACGAAAGGCTTCTCGGGCTGGCACCTTAGACGGTTTATTGAAGTAACGCCGCACCATGTACTTATGGATCGATGTCACGTCAGAACCCACACAAACACGGTAACTGAGCTCAGGCAGGGGCTCACGGCCCACAGGTGGCTTGTAGGATGTGTCATGATAGCGGGCCTGTAACAGGAGAGAACGTCCTGTGGCATTCCAACCCAGGTGGAAGGGCACTGAGTCATTGACCTTTATGGCAACCGCTTTGGAGGACAGCCAGTATCGCTCAAGAATGCCACCAAAGGCGGCCCGAGATGAGTACACATCACTGGTGACAAAGGGCTGGGGTGCCTGGAGGCCAGCCAGTTGGATGGGCCAGTGCTGGGTCCGCATCTCAGCACCACCATACCAGTGCACATCACCCAGAAACATGGTGTGCTCCACAGAAGGGGTTGGAGCCAACTCCTCCCAGCGCACACGGTAGCACATGACGGTGTCCTTGGGCCGGACAGTCTGGATGAAGAAATTGAGGGGGCCTCCTGTGGAGCGAGAACAACTCAAGATGTCCCCCTCTCGTGCACAGGACTCCAGGTCCAAGGCTCCGGAGCTGAAGGCCAGACGGAAGACTTGCTCTCCCTGCTGGTTTCGAATGGAGAAGCCACCTGTCCGGAGTTCCAATAACTCAGCCCCAAGGCGTTCTGCCTTACGGAGAGATGTGCTGTAATAGCACCAAGCAACCACAGCCGCTAAGACCAGTAGGAGTCCCAGCAGTACAGATCCCAGCATGGGTTTTAGCTCTTTAGACGGCTTGGTCTTGGTTGGGGAAAAGTTTTCGGGGAGGAAGGTATACATGGTTGTGGCAGCTCTGGCAGCAGCCTGAGAGTCCTGCTCAGCTCTCCTCCCTCTTCGATGGTAGGGCTGCCTCCCTTTCTGGGGATCTTGGGTCATAACCCCTCAAGCTGGGTGTGGAAGGGGAAGGGTATTACGTTTCCCATAACCAGATCCATTTAGCCTGAAAAACCAGTGTCTGAAAAAGGGGGAAAAGAGACAGTGTTTAATTCTTTATGCTGCTTCTAAATTCCTGTGATCCTTTCCTTCACCCCCCTCCCCATATGTTCCTGTCCTTGCCCTCCAAAAACATATATTTGACAGCATAATTTCCATGGAGCAGACATCAAGAAGATTTTTTTTTTACAATATAGAGACATGAATAAACCATTTCCAATACTACAAAAATGAGGATAATAATAACTTACATTTATACTAGTGCTTTAAGAGTATTAGAATGTAAGCTCCTTGAGGACAGGGACTGTCCTGCTTTGTATCCCTAGTGCTTAAAAGCTAGCAAATGCTTAATGAAAGCTCTTCCATTACATCATAAAGAGGATTCCTCACAACCACCTCATGAGACATATATCTCAAAATCAGAATCATAACTATCAATTCTGGTGCATGGCAAGCAAGGAGACAAATTTCATTGCAGACAGGAGAGTGATATATCAAGGTCCTTGTGTCCTTAGGACACAAAATCACATAGAGGGAAAGACCTCAGGTCACTGCTGGGGAGGCTGCTACCAGGGGAAGTAGCAGGGTGGGCCAGAGAGGCAGTCACCTGGGTTGTGAAACCATCTGGTAGTTTTCTATTTTTAACTAAAGATTCTGCAAACTAGATGTGCAGTTCAGTTTTCCTTACCTGCTGAAGGAGTACAAGCACTGTCAATGCCTTCTAAATTACAATGCCCTAGGGAAAAGCTCTGGTTGCTCTATTCCATACTCCATGGATCTGTAATTTTGTTGACCTGTGTTCTCTATCTATCTTCCCAAAGTCTCTCCCATCTTTCCCCTCACCCCCATTCTGACAGCTACCACCACAATTCAGGCATTTTTGCTTTTTGCCTGGATGATACAACAGCCTCCTAACTATTCTCCAACCTCTTATCTTGTCTCCTTCTAATCCATTCCAAATATGGTGGACAAATTGACTTTCTTAATGCACAGCCTTGACCTTTGCTCAAGCTCTCCAATAAGTGACCACAAGTGATCCAGCGACCACAAGATAAAGTCCCATCTCCTCAACCTGGTATTCAGAGTGGTCCCAAACCTAACAATCACATCTGCCAGCCTCATTTCTCAGCATTTCCTTTATATGAACTATCTATTGGTCTTCTTTTTCCCCACTTGAACATGTCACAATAGTTTCCTGAAATGTTCACCTTGTTCTCTCTGCTTGTTCAAACCCTAACCTTTCTAAAGAACCATAGCCTTCCCTATTCCAGCCCATAGCAACCTACCTCTTCCTTCTGACTTTGTATCATTTACTTGGCACTTATCACACCCTACCACCTTGCATTGTTTGGTAGCCTTTTACCCCTGAGTCTTATTTTCCCAAATAGATTATAAACACCTTAATCAATTGTTCATCCTTCTCTGTAGTCCCCCACAGGGCCTAGCATATAACAGGTTCTCCGTAAATGTATATTTATGGTTGGGCTGGAGAAGAAGTAAGTGCTTTGGCTTGAGAAAGGTACTCTAATGCCATGGTGAGAGGGGGGAATGAAGGGGGATATATTGTGAAAGGTAGGCATATAGAAAAAGATACCAATTTCTTTAAAAAGAAAGCTATGAGATAATTTCTTTTTCCTCCTTGAGGGCAGAACCTCAGTGGATCTTTCTCAGACCAGCCTCCATCCCAGATATGGCCATACCAGGTGTCTCCCTTTCCCCATCTCCATTCCAAACTGAGACCTAGGAAAGACCTTAGCTTAAAAAGTCCTCGATCTCCCACTGCATTTGGGGCCATCTCCAGTTGTCTAGACCTACGTCTTGCTACTGGATTCCGATGACTCAGGAGGAGAAAGAGTAAGACTGATGACTTTGCACAGCTCGGCCTCACTTAAACCCAATTCACTTGCAGGTCAAGACATCACCTTCCTTTTGTCATTGGTCCTCTTTGAGAAAAAAGGACAAATAACAACAAACACCCCCATTTCAACTAAGTTTTTCTTTAAAAGTTAATTTGAAGGAACATCTTATGCCATTTGTCCAGGGATGAAAAAATGGCTAGTTATGGCCATGGTAATTTACAAACCTTAAATTGCTGTATAAATTCATCATCATCATCATCATCATCATCATCATCATCATCAAGACTGTCCTCTCCCTTGCCTCTGCCTATCCCATCCCCCACACTGAGACTCAGACATAGAACCAGACACAAAATCACAGAATTATGGTGAAGGATGGTGAAAGGAACTTTGACACAGCCAGCCACAGTCACAAGCAAGAATACACAGAGAGAGCCACAGACAAACATTAAGTTGCCCTGGGTCTGTCTCTAATTCTCCATTACCAAACTTCTAATCAGAGGCAGAGAGTGGAGCTGAGGTAGAGAGGAAGGAGATAAGACATCATGCTATATTTACTCTTTCTATCCCCAGGAAAAACAAATCTGGAAGGCGGTGCCACTTACAAAACAGTACTTTGAACTCAACCATCTAAGTTTTTGCCTCCATTGCTTCCAGCTCAGGGCAAAGGGGATGAAAGGGAGACCCAAGGTAAATTGGCTTACCTAAAGGTTGTAAATTCCTTGACTCTGAAACTTTACTGTGGTGAGAGGTAGGGTTTGAACTCATATCCTTCCCACCCACTCCTTCACATTTTGACTCTATTATTCCAGGCCTAAGTCTTATCTTTTAGTTCAAGTAGGTAAAGAATGACTTCCTGTCCTTCTGGTCATCTTGTTTTGGTATGATCTGAGGTAAGATAGGTATCTGTGTGCAGATCTCCTCAGATCTCAGGCTCCTGGGCATTCCTCCCCATGAAAATCTCCTTCCATTCAATTGTGTGTGTGTGTGTGTGTGTGTGTGTGTGCGCGCGCATGCGTGTGCCCGTTTTGTAGGGGCAGGGTGTACAATTTAAAAAGTTAAAAAGTTATCTTTCCTTTGCCAATAATGAGACTTAGCAGGATAATCCAAACCCTGATGAGAGAACCAGAAATCTTTGACTTGATAATTTTTGAGGCCTCCTGTAGCATCTGTAATCTAGCCCACAGCACTCTATGACCCCTTCTGCTGGACTATAGTTCAAAGGCCCATCCTCACTTAACACACTTTCCAAGCCACCAGCAGAATCCTGGTCACCCTTCCCAGCTTTCCACTCCTCCCATTTTGTGCGTATGCACAATACCGAGCATATTGTGAGAGGAGAAAAGAAGTAAACAGTAGAGAGGAAACATCTCTATTCCCAGGGAGATTCTGAGCCACAGGTTCTGAAACTTTTTGGTCTCAGGACCAATTTACACTCTTAATGATTATTGATGATTCCCTTCCCCCCAAAAAAGAGCTTCTGTTTATGTGAGTTATATTTATTGATATCTTCTGTGATTTATATTTATTGATATTTAACATATTAGAAGTCAAAACATCTTGGTATTATTATGAAAATAGTATCGATGTCACAGCCCCGCAGGGGTCCCTGGCCCATATTTTAATAACTGATGTTTGGAGCTGACAGGGGACACCTCCAACCCACACTGATTTTTCCCTTCTCTAACTTCCTCCAGCACTTATAGATAGTCTTAGCCATGAACTTCCCTAGAATCAGAGAATCTCCAGAGTTAGGAGGGACTTTAAAAGTGAGCTGGTCCTCTTCTGACTCATTTGCAAAGGTGAGGGGCCCAAAGGGGTACTAAATTGCATATAATATGAAATTTTTTATTAACTGATTTTACTGATTTTTTTCCTTCACTTAAAAATATTCCTTGTTATAAGGGATGGATCTCTGAGGTGAGGAGACATACAATGGGGAAATCTAGGTGATATGATAAACAAACGATACAGATAGAAATTTACTTTTTAAAAAGTCATCTAGTCCAACTCTTACTTGAACAGGACTCCCTCAAAATCTCTCTGACGGGAGTTATCAAGCTTCCAGTTGAAACCCTCCTTTCGTGGGAAAATCCCTCTTTTTTCTTTTTTTCTTTTTTTTAAAGGAAGACAAGTATTTTTAAAATTCAGACCAGTTGATGTCCAAAGCAGGAGAACACGTAGTTTATTCTCAGTTCTATTTCCCTCCACTCCTATCCCCAGAATGGAAATGTAAATGCCTTTGGAAAGGTAATATTGGAACTTGGAAAATATCATAGAGGAATCTATCAAAATAATTATCAGCACCAGACTCCTTTTTCCAATTCAATATGAACTCACTATGTCCAAAGCATATCATTCTGTTTTGGGGTAGCTCTAATTATTAGGAAGTTTTTCCTTATGTTGAACAAAAGTCAGTCTTCCTCACTTTGACCACATCTTTGTTATGGCTTGTTTCTTCAGCTAGATTGAGCTCCCCAAGGGGGAACTGTCTTCTCTGTTTCACTCATATATAGACCAACATGGAGGTCAGTTGCATTGCAGGCACTCAGTAGATTTGAATGAATGGGAGCCTCCTTATGTCCCAGAGGGCAAAACCAGGGCGAGTGGATGGAAATTACAGGGAGGTAATTTCTGCCCATTACAGTGAAAAAACTCACAATTAAAGCTGTCCCAAAACAGCCTGGACAGTGTAAGTTAAGTAGGGAGCTCCCCATCAATAACCTCTTTTTTTTTTTTCTTGGTGAGGCAATTGGGATAAAGTGACTTGCCCAGAGTCACATAGCTAGTAAATGTTTTGTGTCTGAGGCCAGACTTGAACTCAGGTCCTCCTGACTTCAGAGTCAGTGCTCTATCCACTGTGCCATCTAGCTGCCCTTCTCCCCATCAATATACGTGTTCAAGTTGCATTGCATGTAGACCTAGATAGGTCTTCTAAGTTTCCTTCTTACTCTGAGATTCTGTGATGGAGAAGATAAGGCCCATACCCTAGGGAAGAGGAAGACAGGAAAAAGGCTCATTAATGAATGAGCACACAAATACTGACATGGACAGATACTTTATGGTGTTTACAAGTGAGAAGTATATTTATTGGCATAGAGAGATGCCATTGGAGTTTCCTATGTAGGTGGATGGAAAAACTATTTAGAACAGTGGTATTCAAGCAGCTGCCAGTCTGGGCAGCTGCTGGAAAGGAGTGGCTTAAAATCCAACTTGGACCTACACTAGGGGAGGGTGATTTCTGGAGGGGTCTGGCAGCTGTTCTGCTTAGGGGGAAGTCTTTCTGTGGTTACTGATAACCCCTTGGCAGATTCACCAGAACACCACCCTGTAATCAGCATGGTTTCCCCTGCTGTCTGGCTGGGGGATACTCATTTATCCTGGGAAGGGATGTTAGGTCTGCCACGCATTTGTCCTGATCCTCCTCTCTATTCAGCCACTTATAAGTCTGAGGGGAAGTGCCAAACTCCCTCCCACAAGCCTTAGTGTCTTGCCCTTGTGGTTCCGGGGGTTTGTCTCTCCCCCGCCCTTTCCTACCCTTTTCTATTTACCAGAGTCCCACTCAAAAGCAACTTGATCGCCAGCCCAGACCTCAATTTTGCCGTTCAGGATAGTGCCAAATGCAGCTTGGATCGGATGGCAGAGAACAACTGGCCTGGACCCAGGATCCCAGCCCCCACCTCTTGAGCTCCTCTTTGCCCCCCTTCCTAAACCCACAAGGGCCTTTCCACTGTGACTCCTCACCCAAATTCTCAGTTTACCCAGCCCCTAGTAGTGCTTTATCAACCTCACTCCCTGGTCTCTGGGGTGTAGTTTTATTCACCCAAACAGCAGGTCCATTTCCCAGAGGGGAGCCCAGAGAAGACATGCAGCTCGCTAGTCAGACTGGAAGCCATAGCCTGAGTTGGGAGTAGACTTGGAGCTTAAACGAACTGCAGAAATCATCTGGTCCAGCCTTCTACTTTTATGTGTATGGAAACTAAGGTCTTTCTTATGGTCACCCAGCTGGTAAGCGGCAAAGCTGGGACCAAACCAAGATCCCCTGACAGCCCAGCGTTTTTTTCCATTACACAGGTGTCCCATTTCTCTGCCTGGGGCTCCTCCCCCTCTTCCCAACGCAAGAGCAAAGGAACAGATTGGGCTTCCCAGAGGTTCTAGGTTCAACTCTTTCACTCAGCGTTTCAAAACCTGTGATTGATTGAGAGGAAGCTTGGCTGAAGGGCTTCTTTATCCACCCCCAAACCCAGCCTGCAGCCAAGCCCGTCTGACTCACCCCAAAAGGGCTGCAGGGGCACCAGGAGGCACTATTCCTCGCTTTTCCGAAGTCTCCAACACCCTCGCCTCCGGGACCCACCTACCCGAATCTGGGAGGAGGTGTCTTTCTCACAGAATTCTTTAGACTAGGTTCATCCCCTCAGTCAGATTTAGCTAGAGCGCAGGGGCTGGGCTCTGGAGATAGGGATGGGGTGGGGTTTAGGGTTAAAGTCTGAAGCAACAGGCTAGGTTACGGCTCAACTCCGAGGCCCTAGCGGGATCCTTCCCCTCCATAGCCGTGTCCCACCCCTCGAACCCGTCCCAGCGCAACTCTCTAGTCTCCCACTCTTCTTCCCTCCTCAGTAGCGCCCCCAACCCGACTACAGACAGCAGTCCCTCCCAACCGCTGCTCTCCCTTCCCCAAAAGCTGGCCCCAGACCCCAGCGCCCCCCTACATATACCCCAGTCCCAGTCCCGGGAAGAGGGAGCACTTACGACTCAAGCTACGTGCCCCCAGACGGCGGCTGTCGGACCCCGGCCAAGGGAGTGCGGGGGCGAGTAAAGCTTGCTCCCAGGCGGCTCTGGCCGCTGTCAGCGCGTCCGCTCGGAGCTTGTTTACGGCGCCTCTGCAGTCCACAGTCAACCTTTTGGGCACACCGAGGGTCCCAGGGAGTCCTTCAGCCCCGCGGAACGCGCGCCAGGGGGGAACCCCTGCCCAGACCCACTGGCGAGACCCGCCCTCATCCTGCTCCTCCCCCAGTCCCCAGCCCCGGAGCTCCGCCCCATCCCGCCCCGGGGAAGCCCATAGTCCCTATGCCAGCTCCGTTGGTCCGTCCCCGGGGGAATCGCGTATTCCCAGGGAGTTCCGACGTCCCACCTTGGCAGCACTCCTCCCCTTCTCTGGAGAGCCCCCAACCCCGAAAATCCCACCCCTTCTCATACTCCCAGTTCCTTCCCTTCTCCGGAGGCCTCACCACCCCGAGAATCCCGCCTCTTCTTAAATCCAAACTCCGCCCCTTCTCCAGCCTTCTCCCTTTCTGAACTCCGCCCTTTCTGGGCCCCTAACCCTGGAGTATTCCTCTGTTTCTCACCTCTTACACCCCAACGCGGATCTTCCCTCCCTTCTCTCCCCAACAAATCTCTGCAGCACTCGAAACTAACTGCCCCTTCCCCGGACCTGCTTTTCACCCCATTCAGGGTAGTGCTGCTGTTTGTTGGGAGGGAGAACGCTTTTGGGAAGGGATAGCCCACCTTCTCCCCTTCCCTTCTCTCCCCTTACTGGAAAATGTAATTTTAGAGCTCGAGTTTTAACCTTTTGTGTCCTGGACCCCGATGGCAGTCTGGTTCTCAATAAACACCCCCTCCTCTATATAATGGTTTTAAATGCATAAAATTCATAGGATTACAAAGGAAACCAATTATAGTGAAATTTATATATAGTGTCAAAATACATGTTTTTTGTTTTTTTTTTTGAAACAGGTTCATGACACCAGGTCAAGAACCTTTATTTTTGAGACTCAATCCTTGGAGGCTCAGGGTGAGTGAGGTGGATGAAGCCAGTGGTTTTGGTTGCAGGGATTTGGTGAGAAAACTTTGGAGAGAGTGGGGAGTGGTGGATGGGGTTAGGGGACAGGTAACTTTCTGCTCTCCTGCCTCCCACCTAATTGGTACAACACCTAGCTTTCTGCTGCTAGGGGCACCAGTTAAGAATGTCTAGGTATGGGAGCAGAATGACTGCCCCCCCCCCCAGGTTGATCAATCAACTTGCTGAATTGACAAAACTGAATCAAGCCCTTCTTCTTCTTTTAAAGGCAATCGGGGTTAAGTGACTTGCCCAGGGTCACATAGCTAATAAGTGTCAAGGTACTCTTGACTCCAAGGCCAGAGCTCTATCCACTTGGCCACCTAGCTGCCCCACAAAGGAGAAGGATTGGTTTCCACTCCAATTTTTCAGTGGCAGGTAGTTTTTTTTTTTTTCGAGTCCTTCTTAAAGACCCTTTCCACAGAAAGATAGATGGAGTCCTTCCTTTTTTTCACATTCGGCCCTAGAACTTGTTCCTCTATTTTCTAAATACTCTAAGGTAGTGTATGTGTCTTCCTAATCTCAAAGAAGGTTTGAAGACCTGGGGCCCAGTTCTAGCTCCACAACTAATTGATTGTGATCTTGTCTACCAAAAGGGCCTGGACCAGAGGATCATTTGACTCCTTTATAACCCTGACTTTCTGTGGTGCTATGTTTAGAATCTCCTTCTCCAACCTATGACCAACCTAGTCCCCCCCCTTCCCTTCCACCAACCTCAGGATTATTTATAGCATTGCTTGTGTTCTGGCTGGGAGACCATGTGAGTCATTGTCTATTTTAAGAAGAGATAGTATGAGCTGGGATAGATAGGAGTGTCCCCCAGCCATTCCTTCCCTACTCTCCTCTTCCCCGGGGGGCTCTGAACACTGGAGTTGGAGTAGGGCAGGACATCAAAATAAGGCAGTATAATTTGTTCATGTCTTTTTGTTATTCAGTTGTGTCCAACTCTTCATGACCTCATTTGGGATTTTCTTGGCAAAGATTCCTTCTCCAGCTCATTTTACAGATGAGGACACTGAGGCAAACAGGGTTAAGTAACTTGTCCAGGGTCACACAGCTAGTAAGTGGCTGAAGCCTGATTTGAACTCAGGTCATCCTGACTCCAGCCTGGTGCTCTATCCACTGTACAACCTAGCTACCCATGTCTTTAAGAGAGGGACAAAAACAGATACAGAATAGATAGGATAGATAGTTTCCGCCCTCCCCCCCTTCCTACCAAATGTCACAACTTTCTTAAAACCTTCCTTTGGGGGAAAGATAAATACCTTTTAATAGGAGACTAGACTACAGAATCTGCATTAAGGGAAGAGTTCTGGTCCATAGTCCCTATTTTGAACTCTTCCTCTGTTGCTTTACTTCATAGATCCTTGGGGAGCCAGGAGCATCTTTGAGTTTAATGAGATGGGGCACCAGGGATGCTGGACTGTGGGCATGGTAGGGCTGGCGAGTATTGGATTGAGAGGATGCTGGGCCAGGGGTGGGGCCTTTGGAAGGAGACTAGGAAGAAATATGATGAGAGACACACATTTGGGAAGACAAAACCCGGATCAGGGGAAGTCAAGCCTTGAGGTAAGAGGAGGAAAGGGTCATATCTGTGTGGAACAGGCATGTAATGGAAAACATGCTATAATGGAAAGGGCATTAGATTTGAAATCAGAGAACCTGGGATTTGAATTCTGCCTCATACACTGACGATCTGTGGAACCTTTGGGCAACTCACTTCACTCCTTGGGGCATAGCTTTCTCAAGTGTAAAACAAGGGTGTCAGACTAGATAACCTCTAGTCTCTTCCTATGATCCCATAGTTTTCTCAAGTGTAAAATAAGGTTGTTAGACTAAATAATCTCTAAAGTCTCTATGATTCCATGGTGCTTTGCTCATAGTAAGCTTTCAGATATTTGTTGACAGGTGGATTAAAAACCAACCCCTGGAAAGTTGGGGAGTTCAATGTCTGGTCAGGGACCTCAGCCTCCACAGTGCAGGGTCCAAAGCCTGCTTCTTACTTCTCCCACAGGTTCTATCTCAGGAGGAGTCTAGGGTTTTGGACCATTGCATGATCCTCCTGGTCGGAGGGGATGGAGAGAGAAGGGTGAATTCCTTGCGTTGGACAGTTATAGGAAGAGAAATTTGTATGGAAAGGCTAGGGTATAAGAAGGTATAAGACGGCTTTGGAAGATAGCAGCCAAGAAGCAAAAATCTTATCAGTCTCCAAAGACCAGATGGGGGAAAGGCAAGGACTATTCACTCATTTATGTCTTTGTATCTCCAGGACCTAGCATAGTTCTTGGTGCACTCTTGTTGTTCAGTCATGCTCAGCTGAGGCAAGGATGAGGAACTGAGGCTAATAAAGGATTAAATGACTTGCCCGGGGTCACACAGCTAGGAAGTGTCTGAGGTCCCATTTGAACTCAGATCTTCCTGAACACCAGGCTCTGTGCTCTATCTACTGTACCACCCAGATGCCCAGTAGGTGCTTACTAAATACTTTTGCTCAGTTGAATTGGACTGGGGCACACAGTTGAGATGAGTCAGCCAGCATTAGCTGCTTTCTACCCTTCTCTGGCCCCATTTTGGGGGACTGACAGAGCCCCTTCCCAAGTATCTATTGGGATGTGACTTGAGTCTCTGGGGGTGGGAGGGGTAATGCAGGATCTAGGGGAGGGAGGCGTCTAAGGGGCTACAAGGAAGAGACAGATCTCTGCAGGTGGGGTGGAACTTGGTTTACTGAGCCACCCCACCCTCAGCCCTGACCACGGCTCGGCTCTACCAGCAGTGGTAGACAGGGTAGGTCTCCGACACAAACTCAGGGTGGATGATGTAGTTATTTCTCTGGGGTCCTCCGATCAACTTGAAGTGACTGGTGTCCCACCTGCAGACGTGAGAGAAGATTGGAATAGGCCATCCCATCCAAAGAGATGATCTGAGTCTCACACAACTGGCCTCTAGAACCCCCTTAACCCTGGGTTCATATTTATGGTAGGAAGGGCCTGGGCCTCCAGGTTCCATTCAATGGTTTAGCCTGCCCTGTATTCCATTCTGAAACCCAGATGTTGGGAGGGAGGGACACAAAACACACAGTGAGAAGGGGAGGTGGGAGTTCCCGATTTCAGCCCACATCCTCAGCTTCTACACCCAATACCCCCAGCCCTAATAATGATCCAGCTTCTGAAGTCCTAAGGCTGTGTCCTCAGGATCCCATTCCCCTGGAAGCTTGGCTCAAAGACTAGGCCCCATGACCCGCACTTATTAAGACAATGGTGTCCCGTTCCCAGGGCTAGACATAAAATGTTCCCAACCAAAAAAAGGACAGAACTAAGGGAGATACAGCCAAAATGAGGAAGGGGAGGGAAGGCCCACCCAGCAAAGGAGTCAGGCACACTTACTTAAGGTTTGTATAGTGATACGGTGATGGAGGGAGGGAGGGTGAAACAACACAGTTCATTCCTGGCCTGTGGTTGTAAGGGGGGGCACTCCTGTAAGGAAAGAAAAAGGAAAAGAGATTTAAGATTAGGCAGTTGGAGTACCATTCTCCAGTTTCCTCTCCCTTCAAACTCAGGTCTGTGCAAACCAAAGTTAGTAAGTTCTTGATACCTGTTGCTTTCTGTGCCCCTCTGTCCATCCAGATCCTACCTGTTCTTTGATGCCCAGCTCAAGGTCCACCTCGTTGAGGAAACCTCCCCTGACTGTACCAGTCCACACTGTTCTCTCCCTCCTCTGAACATCTAGGACATTTATCTTCTGTACCTGTCCTCTGGACACTTATTACAAATTACCTTATATCATTCTGCATCCCAGGCTTGTCTCCCTGACCAGACATTGAACTCCCCAAAGACAAAGGCTGTGTCTTTTCCTTTGTCTTCCCTATAGCACAGGTCTAGACACCCAGGGGGCACCAGAAATGAAAACAATGTGGATCGAATGCCCCAGTGGTTTCTGTGCAATGTTCTCCATCCTGGGTCCTGTGTTTTTATACTGTAGGGAAACCAGATTTCTCTGGGCTCTTGGAATGAACTTAGAGGTTCTAAAGAATCTTGTGGGATCATGAAATGGAGATCTGAAAAGACCTTTAGAAATGATTTAGTATAAATTCCTTATTTGACAAGTGAGAAAACAGAGACTCAGAGAGTAGAAACCCACCTGAAGTTATACAGCTAAGTTAGTGACCTAGCTATGAGGCTGCCCTTTTGGTGGGAACACTTTCCACTGTGGTCCCTGGGGGTGTGTCAGTATTTCAGCCCCTTTGGATGCTTCTTTGTGGCTGAAGGTGTCCTATGGGTGGCAACCTTGTGTCTCATAATTAAGCAGTTCTTAAGTCTTCCAAAGTGCTATCCACCATCAATATTTTGTTTAGTGGTCAGAAGACCTGGGCTAGATCTTATTGATGCTGTGTGAATTTGGCCAGATTACTTCCTCTCTCTGAATCTGTTTATTTGTAAAATTGTAATAGTGATTCTTGCTCTGACTATTTTCCAGGATTATGGTGAGGATTAAAGGAGAGAAGATCTATGGCAGTGCTTTGTAAACTATAAAGTAAAACATAGATGTAATGAATTATGATCCTCATTGTTTCTCCCTCATACCCCTGCCTAGAGGCTGGGAGAGTTGTAGCTGTCTTTTCCATTTCAGGAACTTTCATAAAGGATCATAGGATTTAGATTGGAAGGACACTTAGAAATCAAATAATCCTGCTGCCTCATTTTACACATGAGGTCAGAGAAATTAGGTGACTTTCCCCAATATCATTCAGCTAATGAGGAGCAGAGCTGGGACTGATACCATCCCATGTTCTTTCCAATACACATTGCTTCCAGTGGTCACACAGCGAATCAGTGGCAGAAGTGGGGCTAGAACCCAGGTCCAAGCTCTCCGGAGTTCTCCAGTTCCCCAAGATCCCCACCCCAGGAGGGGCCTTTCATTAAGGGCTAAGGATTCAATTTACTGCAGGGCCCCTCCAGGCCCAGGCATGTCTATTTGTCAAAGTGGAGGGAAGACTGCTAGGGAGAGAGGAAGCTAACCAGTCTGGAAGCTCTTTATAGCCATATCCTCTCCTTCCAGTGTCTTTGAGAGGGGAATTGAGATTCCCTGGGACTGGATTGGGAAGGCAAAGTTGGGTCTCCCAGAGCAAACAGAAGTAAGTCTGGGCTAACCATAAAGAGAGGAGGGGCAGAGGGTTGGGAGTGTTGGAAGGCCCCTGGGGCCATCTTGTCTGCTCTTCTGCCTCCATGCAAAACCCTCTCATCCACCCCTCTTAGTTCCGTGTAATGCCAAATTTGTTCACCACCCTCCAAATTTTCTTCCACGTGAGGCCACCCTGAATTTCCTCTACAGTGATAATCACTGCAGGGTAGAGCCAGACGATCCCTTCGAACCTTACAGTAGGTTGGGTCAGATGGCGCTCGTTGCTGGGCGCCCCTGTGGCATAGTAGTCCATGCCTCGAAGGCAGTAATGTCGGCCTGTGCAGGGGCTGTCATATCCCTGGAATGGCAAACGGCCAGGTACAGTGTACCTTGGCTGGATGGATGGCAGCTGGTTCCTGGACAGTGAGTTCAGCATGTTGACCACCACCTCTCGCTCTGCCAGGGCACAGAGAGCCACATGCAAGAGAGAAATAGAAAAGAGATGAGAGACACAAAGAAGTAGAAGAGAGAGCAAAGACACAGAGAGATGGAAGGAAAGACCAGAGACACAGAAGAGACAGATTACAGAGAGAGCCAGAGAGAATACAGACACAGAAAGAGATGGACAGAAAGAGACAGAATCATGGAGATGTGGAGAGAGATTAATGGAGAGCAAGACACAGAGAGAGAGAGACCATAGAGGCCTAGAGATATGGGCAGGGACAGAAAGGAAAAAGGAGAGAGGCACAGCTTTAAGAGACATGAACAGAAAGATAAATACAGGCAAAAAAAACCCCCAACAATAGAGTTATAGCAACAGGCAGGTAGACAAACAGAGGAGAAGAAGTAGGGAGTTACATAACCTCTTCATGCCCCCAGAACTTCCCTAACCCATCCATGCCTTTAGACCCATATTCATGGCCAATTACCATAGTTATTGAAGCGGTCGGGTTTAGGGGGATAGTCCAAGGGCATTCCCCGAATCACTGTTTCCATTCCAGCTTCCTAAGGGAAAGAAGAGCTACCTCAAACTCCACAGGGAAAAAATTCAAAGGCCAGGACTCAATGTGGTTCCTACTTCCTTCTTCCTATAGCCTCAGCAGTCCCTCTGACCATTCTGCCCCTCCCCCAGCTTCCAATCTTTTCTAGGGCCCCTCACTTTACTCTCTCTGTGTGTTCAGAGTTAGTTTCCTAGCAACATCTCCCATCCTCTCTCCCCGTATCTCTTTCCCTCCTCACCTTTCTCCATTCATTCTCTTTGTCCCTTCTATCCTAGGGTAACTATATCCTGGCCCATTTCCTGCCCTAACTCCTCTGGACTGTGTCTGTCTGAGATGAGTCCTTCATTATAATAAGCCTGAGGGTGGGATATACTTCCACCCCCCAACCCCTACCCCCCTGCCCTTTCCCTTTAGAATTTCCCTGAGAACAGAGTTGGTTTTTTCTGTCAGATTTCATCACCTTTATCATTCTCAGTGAGGGGTGGACACTTTGGAATATGGATCCATATTTCATTTTCTCTGATGTTAGGTTTTGACAGGCTCCAGGAGCAAAACCCATCTCTCTCTTTCACTTTTGAGAATGATCTCACCTGGCTGTCACTGGCCCCAACCCTTCCTCTCATCACTGCCCTTGACATCACAGCAGGCCATTGCCTATCCTGCTTGCATCACAGAGGGCACAGGGAGGGAGGGGCCTCTGGGTTTCAGGATGGAGGGAAAGGCTAAGGTCCCCAGGAAGTAGGCAGGGGACTGCCTCCAGGTACCATACTCTTTCCCTATCCAGATTAACTCTCAACATTCCCATCCCCAAATTAGATCACTCAGGAAAGAGCATTAAAGCTGCATGAGGTGCTTTTCAGAGTTGGGTAGACTGCTTAGGGTGACTGCTATGCACCCTTCCTTCTCTTGAATGTCCATGCCATCCATATCCCCTCTACGTGATCTGACACTAGAACCCAGGTGTCCTGCAATCAGTTATTAGTTGCCTACTATATGACAGGCACTATGGTGTGGACACAACAACAGTTTCTGTCCTCAAAAGGCTTACCATCTATCCAGAAAAAACATGTACACATTCTTGAGCTCAGCAACTACTAACTTTTAACCCAACCACTTAGCAACAATCCCCACTGGGCAGTCTTTTCCTCTCTATTTTCTCTACCCTGATCCTGCCATCTGAACATCCACTTCTGTGAAGAGGAAACAAGTGTTTGTTAACCCTTGGTTGACCAGTCTACCACCCAGCCTTGCCCACTAACTCCCCATGCCAGTCAAGTGCCAGGTTAAATATCACCTCTTCCTATAGCCCTACATCCCCATCCTCTTGGTAATCTCTTTCCCCCTCTGAAATTCAAATGCCCTTGATATTTGTATCTTCTCATTTAGCACTGAAAACATGTCTGTATTATTAACTTTGAAAAGTGTGTGTTTTTTTTTAAATCTTTTCCAATTAGACTATAAACTCTTTGAGGGCAGCAACTGTATCTTATCCACTTGTGTATCTCCCATAGCACCCATGGGGCACATTGACTTGCACAGAGGAGATGCTCAGGCAATGCACTGACATGCATCCACAGATGCATTGACAATAGACGGCAATGGTGTTAGTACTAGGATTCTATGATTTGTATTTTTTAAAAGTTGGAGAGGGGGCAACATGCAACCTGAAGAAATAAAAAGCTGTTGGGGCAGCTAGGTGGTGCAGTGCATAGAGCACCGGCCCTGAAGTCAGGAGGACCTGAGTTCAAATCCGGCCTCAGACCAAACACTTGACACTTAACTAGCTGTGTGACCCTGGGCAAGTCACTTAACCCCAATTGCCTTAAAAAAAAAAAGCTGTAACGGTGATGTTTTAGGCATCATGGATGCCAGGGTGGAAGGTAGAGACCTGAGTGAGAGAGGGAAGGGAAACATTACCTGTACAAACCCTCTAACCCGCCCTCTTCCCGCCCCCATACTTGCCCGTGCTGTGCCAGTTGAAGGGGATACCTTTGGCAGTCTTGGGAGGTAGGTAGTATATTTGTTCCAACCCGCGCTGTGGTATGGTCCTGTCCTCCACGTTGCATACCTGTCTCCACTAATAAAGGTTGGGTTGTATCTCTCTTGTTAGGCCGTGACGAGTAGGGGTAAGGAGAAATAGAAAGCTTGTCATTCCCCCCTGCCCCACCACTAGTCAGGGCTCCAGCCTCAAGAATAGGCCTCCCTTCTGGGTCCTCTCCTGGTTGGGAGTCAATCATAAATAACCACACCCTCTCAGGCCAGGTGTCCTAATGGAATAGTGACTCCATCCAGGGGTGAGGAGGGATCACGACGAGATTTGATTCCAGGGGTGTCACAGGGCTTGAGAGAGACACAGAGTTTAGCTGTGTTCAGCTCAGAAGACATATTTTCTTCAGGGGCCTTGGGACCTGGGAATACTCTATCCAGTCCGAAGGCCAAGCCTGTTCCTGCTTCCTCCTCTCCCCAACTCCCACAGGTGGTTAGATTCTCTGTCTAGACTCCATTCATTTTACTTCCTGCCCCCCCCAAGATAACACTATTTTTCAAGTTCCCCAAGCTCAAAAAAATCTCAGAATCATTTTTGGGTCTTCTACTTTGTGCTATAAACCCTTTCATCCCATCCTATCCCATCCCATCTCCCATCCCCCATATATCCCATATCCCCATCCCACCTTGCAGTCACTGAGTCCTATGAATTCTTCCTTTAAAACGTCTCTGGAATCCATTCTTTAATTTTCTTTTCCATTCTTTCTGAGATTGTTGCGAGAGCCTCCTAATGGATTTCCCTGCATCATATTTCCCCTCTCTTCTCCCCCCACCCTTTCCTGGCCATCTTACATAGAGCTACCAAAGTAATCTTCTAAAAGCACTTCACTCTGATTACTCCACTGCCTGGCTAAAATGACTTCCTATTGTACATAGGATAGATTAAAACTCTTCATTCTGAAATTGAGGGGCCCTTACAAATATGACCCTCACTTTATCAGGGGTGAATATGAGAGCCATAACAAGGGAAGAGGAGTTAACAGGACTTGGAAACTGTTTGGATGTGGGGAAGGGGAGCTGGTGATAAGGGAGGGAAAAGAGTTGGGGACCCAAATGAATGAGCAAATTCTGTCATCCTTAAAACAAGGAAGCCAGAAGGGGAAAAGATGGTGGGTTGTTTTAGGTACATTGAACTAGGAGACCATCTAGTGATGTCCATCTAGTCATTTAAAATGTGGGTTTGACATTTAGGTGAAATCAGGGCTGGAGATACACATTCAAGAGTCATCCATATAGATTCTGATAATCGAAGTCAAGACAGTATATGTATAAACCAAGGTAGGGGATTATAGAGGAAAAGCAATAGACAAATGAAGACAAAGTCTTAAGACGTGACTATATTAATAAAGTAAGTAGAAAAATAAGATGAGGGTGGTGGAGAGAAGCCAGGAAAGGAGACTGAGGAGCAGTGGTTATATGGGTAGGATGAGAATCAGAAGAATTCAGGATCACAGAAGCCAAGGGAGGAATGTTTCAAGAATGAAGGGGTGTTTAATAGCATCAGACAACACAGAAAAGTCAAGGAAGATGGAATAAAGGCCTTTGAATTTGATGATTAGATAATTATTAATGTGACCAAAGACCCCCTTGGTGGCCCACAATTTTTTTCTCCTCCAATCTTTCTTGACCTAGTCAAACCCTACTCAATAATCAAAGTTCTAGCATAAATCTTTCATGAAGTCTTTCCTGTGGCCCATCAATGATCTCCCTCTCATCTGAAAACTGATATACTCAGTCTTTAATCACACCCTGTTCTGTTTTGTCTTTTGTTTCCTGTGTGTATCTTGTCTCCCCCATCAGACTGTGAGCTCCCTGAAGTTAAGGGCCTTGTTTTTAACTCTGTCTTTCCTGCTCGGTATAGTTCTGGTTAGCACTGGGCACACAGGGTAGGGAGGGTTATGGATGTAAGGCAGAGAGATATACTTAATAAACAAATGCTTCTCTGGTAGGGAGAGGTTGTCATGGGACAAGAGTCAGGGGATCCCTTCACCTAAAGTCAAGTTTCTTCTCAACCAGCTAGGGTACGTAGTTTAGAGGCCCGGTCAAGGGTCAGAGGTACCTTCAGCTTCAGAAATCCAATACTTCTGGGGCAAATAGGGGTTTCCAGGTATAGAACCCTTGTAGCTATACTCCTCTATAGCACGCTTCACCATTTTCTCCAAAGATTGCCGATCAACATGGTTCTCCAGCATGGGTCTTTTGAGGCCCTGGACATTGTTTACAGGAGAGAGAAGAAGGAATAAAAATAAATGGGTGAATAAGGGGTTTTGTACCCAAAGACAGAGGCTGTCTGGCCCATAAGGGGGTGCAGGAAAGTCAATTCCCAGGCCCTATGGTCACACAACAGTTTTGGCCCAAAGTCCACAGTGTAACACTTTGATCTCAACTCTCTCCCCTTACTGTTTTCTCCTGCCCCAGCTGTCTGTTCCCCTAGAATTCCCTTCCTAACTTTGCACTACCTTCCAGTCTACTCTCTGAAGTATCTTTTCTGCCAATATCTGCACACATTGCTCCTCCCAGTACCCCAACTCCTAACTTCTGGCAATGTTTTCTTATAGTACCCCCAAACCTCTCCCCTTCTCCTCAATGTTCTCTCCCCAAGTCCACCCTCCTAAAGCATTAGGAGTAGTCAACATATTGGATGTCAAAATTAGGAGTGCTAAACATCCCAACACACTAGAATGGTTAATTAGAACTAAGAATGTGAAATTTAATAAAGATATACACCAAGTCCTATATATGGATTCAAAAGCTCAGCTGCACAAATATAGGATGGGGCAGGCCTAGTTTAAGATAAAGAATTCATGTGGAAAAAAACCAAAACACCAGAGGGATTTAATGAATTGTTGCATCTGAATCAGCAGTGTGACATGACATAAATAGAAGTCTAGTGCCAGGAATGAGAAAGATAATAGTCCGGCACTGCCCTGCTCTGCCCCAGTTCAGACCATATCTGGAGTACTGTATTTAGGAGCAGCTAGGTGGCACAGTGGATAGAGCACTGGGCCTGGAGTCAGGAAAACCTGAGTTCAAATCCAGCCTCAGACACTTAGTAGCTGTGTGACCCTGGGCAAGTCACTTAACCCTGTTTGGCTCAGTTTCCTCATCTATAAAATGAACTGGAGAAGGGAATGGCAAACCATTCCAGTATCTTTGCCAAGAAAACCCCAAAAGGGGTCACAACTGAACAAAACAACAAGAGTGAGCTAAGGATCAAATGAGATAATGTAGGTGCAACACTCCTGTGACTGGGAGACCTGCTTGCTTTCTTCAGCTGGGGAAACTACATTACCCATAAGGCTTTGTGATCAGAGTCCTTGAGTTTCTCAAAAAGAGTATTAAGCTTGAAGTGAACAAGGAAGAAGCAGTTGGGACAGAATCAGAGTGATGATATCAAGCCAGGTGTAACTGGATCTGGTACCTAGCCCTGTGGATTCTCTGTGTGGCTGATGCCTCCCCTATCCCTGAACCAGTGTGAGGTGGGAGCTTTGAAAGGAGAACTTGAACTGGGCTTCTCGCCTGTTTTTAAAAAATATGAATATTAATTTCTTGCAAAAAATTTGAGCAGGTACTACATCTCACTCCTATTTCTTTGTGGTTATCAAGTGAGGAGAAACTGCTGGATGCTGCCAGGTTGAGGAGGGGCAGTAGGCTCTATCTCCCACCTGGTCCCCATGTGTCCCCAAACACATGGCACCTCTGTTTCTTTTGTGAGTATTATTTTATTATCTTAGGTGAATAAGTATCCTGAGATGGGACTATCCAGGTGATCAGTGAGATGAGGCAGTCTGTGAGAGCCATCAAATCTGAATCTCAGAGCTGGTATTCGTAGCAGCTGAGTTCTATGAGAAAATAGCACAGTCACTAGAGCAGAGTGAGAAATCATTTCCTTGAATCTTTTATATGCACCTTCAGTTCCATCTCAGTTTTTGCTAAGTCATAAACTATTTTAGCTCCTCAGCCAACCAGAAAACTTTTCATCAATAATAATAGCTAGTATTTATATAGTGTTTTAAGGTTTGCAGAGCTCTTCACAAATATTACCTCATTTTATCCTTATGACAACCCTGGGAGTTAAGTGCTATTGTTATCCCCTTTTACAGATGAGAAAGCTGAGGCAGAGGGTAAATGAGTTGCTCAGGGTCACACAACTAGTACGCTGCGTGAGGCAGCTTTTGCATTCAGCCTTCCTGACTCCAGCTCTAGCATTCCAACCACTGGACCAGCTAGCTATCTCATCATATCCCCATACTAGCCTCTTAGTCATTCATGGTTAGAAAATAGTTTCTTAAAGTTCTTGTGTTCAACTGAAACCAGGCAGAGAATATTGTGCATGCTTCTCTATCACTAACCAGAAAGAGTGTATCTGCTTACGCTCTAAGGACTAGTCCCTCATTGGGTCTCTCTCTCTCTTTTTTTTTTTTTTTTTTGGTGTGGCAATTGGGGTTAAGTGACTTGCCCAGAGTCACACAGCTAGTAAGTGTTATATGTCTGAGGCCGGATTTGAACTCAGGTCCTCCTGACTCCAGGGCCAGTGCTCTATCCACTGCACCACCTAGCTACCCCAGGGCCTCTTCTTCTAACCAAGCCAATTCAACAGTATACAAATAAAGTGACATTATGTACAAAAGATCTTTGACTGATAGCACAAAACGGAAGGATCATAGAACTTGAGCTGGAGGGTACCTTTGAGGACATTCAGTCAAATCCCATTATTTTACTGATGAGGCACAGAGGAGTTATGGTTCATCCAAGTAGTAAGTGTCAGAGCTGGGATTTGAACTCAGGTCCTGAGCTCCCAAATTCAGCATTCTTTCCATTGAACATTGGAAGGCAGAGCCAGTCATAGCCTGATTGAATAATCTACCTATCAAAGCTTTAGACAAAGGAGAAAGAATCTGGGATACTACTAATGAAAGGTTAAACCAAAAAGTCATAGAAGCTGCCATATAGCCTGAAAGAAACCCTGCTAATCAAGCTAATATCCACAAACAAAGAAGGAAGAATGACCTATGGAAGATATGAGGAAACCACTGAGGAGTAGTCATCAGCAAGCAATTCAATACCAACAGAGAAAGGTACCCTAACCATGGGAAAGGTTGTCAGTGGAGCAATATAGTCAAAGGGGACCCACTACAAAAAATTCTAGTTATTTCCGGTTAATTCTAGCTATTTGGAAGGTCAGGTAGGATATCCACTTAGCTAGAGAGGAAAGCTCTGAACCTTGAGCAGAACACGAATTAGGATGCAGGAACAGCAACATTCTAATTCAGAGAAATGTAAGTAGTTATTAGGGAGCTTCAAGTGACCCGCCTTTGCTATTATGTGAATAGCACTCCCTATGGAATGCCCCCAACTTGTATACTAAAGGGTTGGGTCCCCAAAGGGGTGGCTGCTACCTTGGGTTCTAAAGGGTAACCCTGTGAATCTGCATTCCTAACACTATGGTTCATGAGCCATGTGTGTGCTTTCCATTAACAGACAGCCAATAAACACAATTAGCTCTTATAAATAGATTATATTGTTAAAACAATGGCTACAAAACACCATTGAACTCTGACTAGGGACATCATAGCTTGCCAGAGTTCTGAGTCTAGACATATAGAGTGGAAGCCAGCAACCAGGAGAGTTGGGTCAGGACCAAACAAAGCCTCACCTCCTTGTCACGAGTGTGGGAAGGGTGGAGCCTGGCCCTGGCACCAAATTGAAAGTCAAGGACTGAGGCTAGAGATAGGAGTGAACAAAATAAGACACCAAATACTATGAAAAAATACAGTGGGTCTAGGAAAACCTAAAAGAGAAGACTAATACACAGCAAATATAAGCACAGCCTCAGAGAACAAAATGGCTTGGCTACAACGACTATAAGAGTATCTGGAAGAAATGAAGCTAGTTATAATAAATGAAAAGAAAGCTGGGGTAAAGGAGTTTTGGTTTTTTTTTTAACTTTTTTTGTGTCATGGACTCTGACATTCTGATGAAACTTATGAATCTCTCAGACTAATGTTTTAAAATGCACAAAATAAAAGACACAGGATTAAGATAACCAATTGTATTGAAATATAGTTGTCAAAATATATTTTATTTTAGTGAGGCAATCAGGGTTAAGTGACTTGCCCAGGGTCAAACAGCTAGTATCATGTGTCTGAGAATTCAGGTCCTTCTGACTCCAGGGCCAGTGCTCTATCCACTGCACCACCTAGCTACACCCAAAATAGATTAAAAAAAAAAAAAGTGACAGACTGAAGATCATGAGTATACAAAAGAAAAAATATATGCTATAAAAGAAAAAAATTGGAAGAAAACTTATTAGTTTAGATGTAACCAAAGCAATCCTTAGAGGGAAAATTTATACAGCTCAACAATTTCATCAACAAAAATTAGAAAAATAGAATCTGAATTGAGTATTGCAACTAAAAAAACAAGGACACTAACAAATCAAAAAACCTGTAAAAATAAATACCAAAGTAGAAATTCTGAAAATCAAAGAAAAGATTAACAAAATTGAAAGAAAATTGGATTGATAGATAAAACTAGGAGCTATTAAAAACAAACTGATGAAATAGGTAAGTAGCTAGTTTGATTTTTCAAAAGATAGAGGAAAAACAAATGATCAGTGTCAAAAAAGAAAAAGGAAAATTCACAATTGAAGATAAAATTAAGAAAACTATCTAAAATTATTTTGCCCAAGTATATGCCAACAAAACTGATTACTAAGATGAAGAAATAAATGAATATTTACAAAAATATAAAATATTCACATTAGGAAAATAAAAAATAGAGAATTTAAGTAGTCTAATTTTAGAAAAATAATTGAACAAGTTACAAATGAGTTCCCACAGGGTGGAAAATCCAGGGCTAGATGAATTTACAAGTAAATTGTATCAAATATTCAAAGAACAATTAATTCAAATATTACATAAACTGTTTGCAAAAATAGGAAAGGAAGGTATCCTTCTTCAAACTCCTTCCATGTCACAAATATGGTCTTGATTCCTAAATCAGAGAGAGATGGCACAGAAAAAAGACATCTACAGACCAATATTTCTAATGAGTATTAATGTAAAAATAATAAATAAGATATTGTCAAATAATCTTCAAAAACATATTTAAGAGAGCATATCCTATGACCAGCTTTTTTGTGTTTATGCCAGAAATATACAAGGTTGGTTCAATATAGGGCAAAATGTAGATATAATAGACCAATTAATAACAAAAATAATAATCACATGATTATATCAATAGATGCTGAAAATTTTTTTTGACAAAATTTAATACCTGTTTTTGTTTTAAAAAACATGAAAATCATAGGAATAAACAGACATGTCCATAATATATTACAGGGTGCCTAGGTGACTGGCACAGTGGATAAAGTACTGGGCTTGGAGTCAGGAAGACTCATCTTCCAGAGTTCAAATCTGGCCTCAGATATTTACAAGCTGTGTGACCCTGGGCAAATCACTTACCCCTGTTTGCCTCAGTTTCCTCATCTGTAAAAATGAGCTGGAAAAGGAAATGGCAAACCACTCAAGTATCTTTGCTAAGAAAACCACAAAAGGGGTCATGAAGAGTTGGACATGACTGAAAAATGACTGGAAAACAACAACAAAATCCATCTGAAACCAAGAGTGAAGAATATAATTATTGGAGAACTATATTGGAATATCAAGAGTAAAGATGTCTATAATTAGCACCATTACTTGTACAGTGCTAGAAATGCTAGCTGTAGCAATAAGATGAAAATGGAATTGAGTGAATAAGTATAGGTAAAGAAGAAACAAATCTCTCTCTTTTTTTTGTTGCAGATGATATGATGGTTAGAGATGATTCAGAAAACCCTAAAATTAAAAACTTAAGCAAAGTTGCAGGATACAAAATAAGTTTCCATCAATCACCACCATTTCTGTATATTATTACTAAAATGCAACAGGAAGAGATAGAAGGAGAAATTCCATTCAAAATAAAGAACATATAAGACATTTCAAAACACCAACCGGTATTATATGAATATAACTACAGAACATTTCCAGGAATAAAGACAGACCTAAATCACTAGAGAAATATTAAACACTCATGGGTAGCCTGAGCTAATATAATAAGAATGACAATAATAAGAATTATCTAAATTAATTTCTTATTCAAGGACAAACCAAACTATCAAAGGATTATTTTCTGAAGCTAGGAGGAAAAATTAAACTCATCTGGAGGAACTGAAGTTCAAGACTATTAAGGGGAAATGATGAAAAAAAAAGTGGAAAGGAAGGGGCCCTGGAAATACCAGATCTTAAACTATACTTTAAAGCAGTAATTGTCAAAATGATTTAGTATTGGTTGAAAACAATAGAAAAGTCAATTGGTGGAACAGATTAGATCTACAAAATACAGAATCAAATTACTGTACTAGCGTAATGTTTGATAAACCCAAAGCCCCCAACTACTGGAGTAAAGACTATTGCACAAAAGCTGCTGAGAAAATGGAAAGCATCATCTCACTCTGTATTTAAAGATAAACTCCAAATGGATACAAGACTTTGATATAAAAGGTCATATCACGTATAAATGAGAGGAACAAGAAAAGAAGGCAAACCTTTTGCAACAACGAATAGAGGAAGAGTTCATGACCATTTAAAACAAGAGATAGGGAGGATTGCAGAGGATAAAATGGACAATTTTGATTACATAAAAATTAAACATTTTTGCACAGCCAAACCCAGTGCAGCTAAAATTAGAAGGGAAACAATTAACCTGGAAAAAAAACTTTGCAGCAAGTTGCTCTGATAAATGTCTCATATCCAAGATATCCAAAATTTTAAGACCAAGAGTATAAGAACAGGAGCCATTTCTTAATAGGGAAATGGCCAAAGACATGAAAAGGCAGTTCTTAGAGCAAGAATTAGAAGTTATCCACAGCCATATGAAAAAATGCTCCATATTACCATTAGAGAAATATAAATTAAAATAACTCTAAAGTTCCACCTGACACCCATAGGATGGGAAAAGTTGACAAAAAGAAAAATGACAATTGTTCGAGGGGATGTGGGAGAACAGGCACATGGATGTATTCTTTGTGGAGCTGTGAATTGATTCAGCCATTATGGAAATCAGTTTGGAATGATACCTTCAAAGTCACTAAACTATGATCTAGTGATACCAATGTTAGGTCTATAGGCCTTGAAGAAACTAAAGAAAGAGTGAAAGATCCTATAGGTACAAAAATATTTGTAGCAACTGTTTTTAATCATAGCAAAGAACAAGAAACCAAAGGGGTACCCATTAATTGAGGAATGGCTGAAAAAATTTAGGTATATAAATGAATGAATAAAACATTTATTAAGCATGCATTTAGAGTTAACTCATAGGGCATTATGCAGGAGTGACAATGGAGACCAAAGAATGCATGCTAGACAATGGATTGAAAATTATAATTATCCATTTTTTTTATAAGAAAGATCTGAAATTTATGGCCCAATAGTCCATGCAGGAGTTGGGACTCATTGGCCTGAGGCAGAACTACCTGTATTTGGATTATGAAATAGTATATTTGGAGTTTCCCAGGAAAGACATGGATTTCATGAGAAAGTAGAAAACAAAATACTAGAATATTTATACCTAACCAATATTTCTGGGGTTTTAGCATGGATTTAAACCAGTTCACCATGTTACAGTGGCAAATATGCTGGATTTTGACTCAAAGGAGCTGGGCTCAAATCCTAGATCTGCCACTTACTACCACCTTTATGACCTTGGACAGGCTATTCCACTGTTCTGAACACCTGTTTCCTCATCTGTAAAATGAAGAGATTGAACAGTATAGCATGGGCATAGCCTGTGGGTATGATGTTCAATGTGGCATCCTTTCTCTCTCTCTCTGAATTGGTTCATTCACTTCAAATTGCCTGCACAATGAAAAGTCTGGATTCCCTTCCCCCTTAGTAGGGAGATTAGCTACAGCCATGACCCCTATTCACCACTATAGCATCTGAGCCCCCATTGATGTGATTCCCATTTGTGCAAAATTAGTCACCATGACACCATTTACTCAAACATAAAACATTTACTTAATGATAAGGCAAAAGCAGGAGCAATCATAACACTTAATAGAAAGCAAAAGCAGAAATAATTATGGATTTATTCAATAGAAGATAAAAACAGGAATAATCAAAACATTATCATCCACCCCTAAAATTGTCACACTTTCCCACCAATGTACACCATGTTTTGGGGAGAGAATGGACACACACTTATAGGAAACTAGCAGGGGGACACATAATATAGAAATCCATGTGTCCAGAGCAACACACAACTCTGGATTACAGGTCTTGAAGTCCTTGGTCCCATCAGGAACAATCTGTAACCACACAAAGCTGCTTCTCTGCTAGTTGCATCTCTTCTAGTCTTTGACATACCCCTGCTGGGCAAAGCCCATCCTCTTCTATGGAGGAAGCTTTTTTAGTTCACAGCACCCTGTTAAGGTGTATTACACTATTATAATGGCAAGTATTACACTATTATAATGGCAAGCAGCTGCCTTAAGCTAGAGAACTGCCAAGCTCCTCAGATCTGCAAATGGCAGATTAGCTCCAATTCTCTTCTCACAGCAAAGCACAGCTTATAGCAAGACAGATATGAAAGCTGTCTTTCTCCCTCTTTTTCCCCCCTCTGAAAGCAGAGAGGTATCCCTGAAAGGTTGCCTCTCAGCCTGTAGATAACATGAGAGAAAAATAAACCTCAATAGTTCTTCACACAGTACCAGAATTCTGTTGTCTTCCAATAAGCATCCAGTAGCTGTTCCAGCCTTTCTCCAGCCAATCAGCTAAGCAATGCCTCTCATCAAGCAATCAGCAAGTTCCCAGAAAAGCTAAAGAGTCAGCTGTCTCTGCTCGAAGCCTTTTGTCTTTTGTCTCCACTTGCTTGTGTCTCTCTTCCTAAGCTACTTTCCTGCTACTTCTGTCCATCTCTTCCTGTAGCTGCTCACTTCTCAACAGCTACTAATACCTCAAAGCAGAGCCTCTTGCCTTTAGTGATTCTTCTTTACCTTATAAAGTAAAACTCAAGGAGTCTATCTTTCTACAAGGTATAAACAACAGTTCTTATGTAATTTCCCCATAGTCCCCAAATAGCTATTTGATTAATAATTTTGTCAGTTAGAAGCTTTCCCTGACCTAAAGCCTAAATTTGCCTATTTGTGAAGACAATTTCTTGAATCCAATTATAAGATCTTATGTATCCCTATTAAATTTCATTTTATTCATCTTTAAGTTCTTTACTGTCAAGATCCTTTCATATCTTGACTCTGACATCTAGTGTGTTAGTTATCCCTCCCAGTTTTACATCGTCTGCAAATTTGAAAAGCGTGCTATTTAAGCTTGCTGTTTAGTTTTAATAAATTGTTTTTACCTCTTTTTTTTTAACTTTTTGTTAGAAAGGAACTTTGAACTTTTTGTTTTTGTAGATGGGAGGGATATATTTGGAAATGAGAATGATGTAACGACAAAATATATAATAAAAATTTAACAGTAGAGGGTCAAGCATAAATAGATGGAACACTGTCCATCTCTCTTTCTTTCTAGGTGGACATGGAAGCATTAAGGACCAGTGCTTGCATCCCTCCATTTAACATGTTCCAAAATTAACCTAAGTGTACTCACTGCCTAGACCACCCTTCCCATACACCTCTGCATCTTTTCTACAGAAGAAGAACATGAGATACTTTATCAAACACTTTGCTACAGTCTAAGTATACTGTATCCACAGCATTCCCCTATATAAGGTGTTGTGCTTTATGAGCAAAGCAGAATTTCGGTAGCTTGAAAGAAATGTGAGATGTACAAATTTAGAGACGTCTCCACTCCATATGCTCATATAGCCTATTTATGCCTGATCTTTGGTAGAGCTTTCTGAGCTCATATTGGTCTGATCAGTGACAGTCAGATACATTATACCTTGACTCTGATATAGCGATGTCATTTTGGTCCTCTTCAAGTATAAAGGACAACAACCAACCGACCAATATTCTGGTTAAGTATCATGATCAAGGGGGCAGCTAGGTGGTGCAGTGGATAGAGCTCCAGCCTTGGAGTCAGGAGGACCTGAGATCAGATCTGGCCCCAGATACTTGACACTGTGTGACCCTGGGCAAGTCACTTAACCCCAATTGCCTCAGGGGAAAAAAAAAAGTATGATAAAAAAATTAAGGTCAATCTAACATGATCTAGTTTTCTTCCTTTTTAATTTTTAATGACTTTTGTTTTTATATCATCTTCATTTGCAAATATATAATTTCTTCTTTCCCCAATGTAAATTCTTGTAACAAAATAGGAGAAAAGAACAATTCAACAAAATTAACCCACACATCAACTGAGTCTGACAGCATATGCAATTTCTCATGCCCATAGTCCTTCTACTTCTGAATAAAAAAGGAGGTGGTGCACTTTGTCATCTCTTTTTCAGAGACAAGCTTGGTCATTATACTCATACAGAATTCAGTTTCAGAGTCAGGTTTTTTTTTTCTATTTCATTTAGATATTTGTAGATAGCTAGGTGGTACAGTGGATAGAGCACTGTGCCTAGAGTCAGGATACTTGAGTTCAAATTTGTCCTCAGATACTTACTAGCTATGTGACCTTGGGCATATCACTTAACCTTATTTGCCCTGGTCTCCTCATCTGTAAAATAAACTAGAGAAGGAAATGACAAACCACTCCTGTATCTTTGCCAAGAAAACCCCAAATTAGGGTCACAAAGAGTCAGACATGACTGAAATGACTGAACAACAACAATAACAACAAAGGTCATTGTGCATTTTTTTGGTTCTGCTGATTTCATTCTGCATCAGTTTATATAAATCATATCATGATCTTCTAAATTCTTCATATTCATTATTTCTCATGATGCAGTAACATTCTATTACACTAATGTACTATAATTTGTTTAGCTATTCTACAACCAGTGGGCATCTACTAGGGAACTCTCCTTCTGTATTGACCTCTTTCAGGTATAAGCCTAACAGTAGGATCTCTAAATCAAAGGGTATGGACATTTTAGCCACTTTTTAAAGACATACAAAGACTTCCGCTTCTGGGAACTAAGATGGCGGAGTAAGAGGTGAGTCATTCCTATTCTCCCTTATTAACCCCTGAAAGCCCAGAAAATATCACCCCAGGAAAAACCCGGGAACAGCTGAACCAGAAGAAAGATGGGGTGCAGCAGTCCAGTAGCCCAGGTAATTTGAGGGATTAACGGGAAAGGCCCCTCTTACCCTGGGGGAAGGGGAGCAGTACAGAATGGGAGGCGTCCCAGCAAGCTAGCAGAAAGCCCCACCTCAGCATACCAGGAGATCCTAAAGCCCAGGTGGTGGAGCAGGGAAACACCAACACCTGGACCCCCAAGCGCCTCACTGAGGGCAGGGGAACCAGTGGAAACCAGCTTGGAAAACCACCAGGTGCCTGGGCATTCTACAGCAACCGGCTCTCCCAGTGCCTCAGCAAAACTAAGAGAAGCAGCACTCCAAGGGGCCCCAGGCAGATAAAAACCCCACAACATCCATCTGAAAGGAGCTGAAGAAAGTGAAAGGAAGGAAAGGCCCAGGTGAGCAGGAAATCTCCAGGAGCTACACTATCCAATCCTACCCCTAGAGTTCCAGTGTTGCTGATTCCAGTCCAACACCAGGTAAGCTGCCAGAACCCTACAGCCTACAACTGCCAACATTGGAGGCCCCAGCATACAAAGCCAGTGACCAGGCCCTAGGCTCCCAACACAAGACGCTTGGGTCAGTGCCCTCTACTCCCCAGCAGGAGAGCCCAATCTCTTTAAAGGCCAGGAAATAAGCAAACACCATGAGCAAAAAGAAACTTACCATAGATTCTTATTATGGGGTGAGTGAAGATCAAGGCAGAAATTCTGAAGAGGACAACATTGTCAACAAATCCACATCTGGAACCTCAAAAAAGACTATGAACTGGTCTGAAGCCCAAAAAGTCTTCTTAGAAGAGCTCAAGAAGGATTTTAAAAGTCAAATAAGAGAGGTAGAAGAAAAAATGGGAAAAGAAATGAGAGGTATGCAAGAGAGAGTCAATAGTTTGGAAAAGGAAGGACAAAAATTAACTGTAGAAAACAAGTCCTTAAAAAATACAATTGGCCAATTGGAGGAAAAGTACACTGAAGAAAACAAGTCCCTAAAAAATACAATTGGCCAAATGGGCAAGGAGGTAAAAAATCTAACAGAAGAAAACAATTTGTTAAAAATTAGAATTGGGCAAATGGAAGCTAATGACTCTATGAGAGAGCAAAAATCAATCAAACAAAAACAAAAGAATGAAAAAATAGATGAAAATGTAAAATACCTTATTGGTAAAAACAACTGACCTGGAAAATTGATCCAGGAGAGACAATTTAAAAATTATTGGCCTACCTGAAAATCATGATACAAAAAAGAGCCTGAACAGTATCTTTCAGGAAATCATAATGGAAAACTGCCCTGAGGTCCTAGAACCAGAGGGTAAAATAGCCATAGAAAGAATCCACCAATCACCCCCTGAGAGAGATCCCAAATTAAAAACATCAAGGAATATAGTAGCCAAATTCAAAATTACCAGGTCAAAGAGCAAGCAGCCAGAAAGAAACAATTTAAATACCATGGAACCACAGTCAGGATTACACAGGACCTTGCAGCTTCTACATTAAAAGATTATAGGGTATGGAATATGATATTCCATAAGGCAAAGGAGCTTGGATTACAATCAAGGATCAACTACCCAGTGAAAATAAGCATAATCTTTCAGGGGAGGAGATGGATATTCAATGAAATAGGGGACTTCCAAACCTTCCTGATAAAAAGACCAGAGTTCAGTAGAAAATTTGATCTTCAAATACAAGACTCAAGAAAGACATAAAAGGGTAAACGGGACAGAAAGAAACAACATGTAATTAATAAGGGCAAACTGTTTGTGTTGCTACAAGGGAAGATGACAGTTGTAACTCTAGAAAATTGTATTGTTATTACACCATGTTAAAGGGGTATACATAAAGGGGGTGGGTATAAATTGACTTTGATGCAATGATGAAAAAAATCTGATCAAGTGGGTTAAATGGATCCAAGTAAGTGGATTAATCTGATCTAACTAAGAAAATGTACTGAGAGAAAAGGAAAGGAGGAGGCAGACAAAGGTAAATTACATCACAGGAAAAGGCACAAAAACCTATTCCAGCAGAGGGAAAGAAGGGAGGGAGATGAGCATTGTTTGAACCTTACTGTCATCAGATTTGGCTCAAGAAGGGAATAACAATCAGTTAGGTATAGAAATCTAACATGCCCTATAGGCAGTACTGAGGGAAAAGGGGAAAGAAAAGGGAGGGGGAATAGAAGGGAGGGAAGAAGCAGTAAGGGTAAAGGGGAAGAAAAGGGAGAGAGCTAATAGAAGGGAGGTAGGACTGAGGGAGGTGGTGACCAAAAGCAAAGCATTAGTGAGGAGAGAAAAGGAGAAAGGAGGAAGAAAAGCATAAACAGGGAGGGAAAAGGATGGAGAGAAAGACACAGATAGTAATCATAACTGTGAATGTGATATATGAATGTAATGGAATACTATTGTGCTGTAAGAAATGATGAACAGGCAGACTTCAGAAAAACCTGAAAAGACTTGTATGGTTTGATGCTGAGTGAAGTGAGCAGAACCAGGAGAACATTGTACACAGTAACAGCAACATTGTGCAATGACTAATATTGATAGACTTAACCCTTCTCAGCAATACAAGGATCTAAGACATCTCCAAAAGCCTCATGATGGAAAATGCTATCCACATCCAAAGAAAGAACTATGGAGTTTGAATGCAGATCAAAGCATACTATTTGCTATTTTTTTTTCTTGTTGTGTTTTGTTTCCTCTTTCTGGTGGGTCCTCCTATTAGTTCTAATTCTTACTTACAATATCACTAATGTGAAAATGTTTAATAGGAATATATATGTATAGCCTATATCAGATTGTGTGTCGTCTTGGGGAGGGAGGCAGGAAGGGAGGGGGAGAAAAATTTAAAACTCAAAAGCTTATGGAATTGATTGTTGATAAATCAAAATAAAAAAAAATATTTAGAATAAAAAAAAGACATACATAGTTCAAAATTCCTTTCCAGGTGATTGAACTGATTTATAGCTCTGCTAACAAGTGTTTTAGTGCTCCTGTCTTTCCACAGTCCCTCCAACATTAATTATTGCTATTTTTGGTCTTCTTTGCCAATTTGTTGGATTTGAGATAAAACTTCAGGGTTGTTTTGATTTATGTTTCTCTTATTAATTATTATTTTTCTTATTACTAGTAATTTGGAGCAATCTTTCACATGGTGGTTAATAATTTGCAATTCTTTTGAGAACTATTTGTTCATATCATTTGACCAACTATTTAAAAACTATTTTATTTTCCCCAGTTACATGTAAAGACAATTTTTAACATTCATTTAAAAAAATCTTAGTTCCAAATTTTCTCTCTCCCTCTCTCACCTCTCTCTTCATCTCCTCTTAAGATGGCAAACAATTTGATATGGTTGACCACCTATTTGTTTATTTATAGTTTTCAACATTGATTTTTATAAGCTTCTGAGTTCTAAATTTTTCCCTTCCTCCCTTCCCCTCTCCCCAAGATGGCATGCAATCTGATATAGGCTATACATGTACTATCATATTAAACATATTTCCACATTAGTCATGTTGTGAAAAAAGAATCAGAACAAAAGGGAAAAACCATGAGAAAGAAAAAAAAAGACAAAATAGTATGCTTTGATCTGCATTCAGACTCCATAGTTCTTTCTCTGGATGTGGTTACCATTTCTATCATAAATCTCTTGGAATTGCTTTATTTATTTATTTATTTATTCACCTATGTATTTATTTATTTATTTTTCAGGCAGTTGGGGTTAAGTGACTTGTCCAGGGTCACACAGTTAGTAAGAGTCACGTGTTTGGTCTGAGGCAGGATTTGAACTCAGATCCTCCTGACTCCAGGGCTGGTGCTCTATCCACTACGCCACCTAGCTGCCCCTTTTGGAATTGTTTTAGATCATTGCATTGCTGAGAAGAGCTAAGTCTATCAAAATTGGTCATTGCACAATATTGCTGTTACCGTATACAATGTTCTCCTTGTTCTGCTCACTTCACTCAACATCAGTTCATGTAAGTCTTTCCAGGTTTCTCTGAAATTGCCCTGCTCATTTCTTATGGAACAATAGTATTCCATTACATTCACATACTACAACTTGTTCAGCCATTCCCGAATTGATGAGCATCCCCTCAATTTCCAATTCTTTGCCAACTCAACCACCTATTTTTGATGAAGTCACTGGGTTTTGTGACTACAGCTTTCTTTTCCATATATTCACTTGGCATGTCTTTCTGCCATTGAATGTAAGTAAGCTCAAGGAATGGAACTATTCTATTTTTGTCTTTGTATACCCAGTACCTAGTACAATGCCTTGCTCAGAGGAGATACTTAATAAGTTGTGGATTGACTGGTTGAATACATACTAGATTTTCCCCAGGAATTGGAGTCAAGCACACTGTCCCATAGATTCCTTTTTTTTTTTTAATCATTAAATTTCCCCCTTCTTCCTGCAATGCCTCTACCATTTTCCATTACAGTTATCCTTTCCCCATCACAGTTTCGATTTATCACAGGTTGGCACAAGAAATGAAATGGGAATTTTTTGGAGAATTTTGTGGAAACTGCACATAATATACGAAGGCCAGCAGATGACACAGAGCCTATGACCAAATACTTAACCTAAATTTTACAATGAAGTACTGTAAACACCCCATAAAAAAAAGAAAAGCAAGAAAAAAATTCAGACTTCTCTTATTAAGGGAGAGCCAAAAAAATTTTACTCAGATTTTCCAGATGAAGGGGGTGCCACACCCCTAACTTCCAGATGTGAAGGCATAACTATCTTTTAACTATCACTTAATTGTTGTTCAGTAATGATACTCATAAGTTCTTTCAGTACCTGACAAAGTGGTTCATTTGGGCAGCTAGGTGATCTTTTATTATCTCCTTAATTATCTTGGATATTAATTATTTACCACTATTTTTTTTTGTTCAGCCCTTTCCAGCCCCAAAGTCATTCTCCTTGACAGACAAAACAGAACAAAATAATAATTTAACATTTCTGCCTTCTTTCTGTTTTCAGTTAACACTGTTCCACCCACCCCAAACAATGGTCCTATCGCACTCATTTTCCCCATTGTGGCTTAAAACTCCCCCCCCCCCTTTTATTTTTGTTTTCCTCAGTTCATTCTGAATGTTAGTACTTCTGTTAATCATTCTTATAGGGCCAGGACATACTTTTGTACTCATTCTTTGTTACCTTCCTGTTTTCCATCTTCTTTAAAAAATCTTTTAAATATCTAAGTTGATTGGTAAATTCTCTGCATGTACTCGTCAGCCTCTTTAGACAACTCCCAGTTCTGCTCATTGGAATTATTTCCCTTTATCATCAGCATTTCTTATTAAGAGTTTCCTATTCCTCCTTGGTCAACTTTTGTAGAACTTCAGTTAATGAAATTCTACACCTAGCCTTCCTCTGAACCCTTTAAAATCTGATCTCTGAAAACCAAGGGTACATGGTAGACTATGCCTGACATTCTTTCCCTTCTTTGCAAGAACTCTAAGAGGGAATGGTCACAGTCCTTCTGCTTCCCATCCTGTAACCCACTCAAGTAACCAGTTTCTTCCTGTCAGTGAGATTTAGGTCCCAAATATATTTCCCTTGGGAAAAATCAAATTATCAAAGGAAGTTTATTTATTTATTTTGGCAAGGCGATTGGGGTTAAGTGACTTGCCCAGGGTCACACAGCTAGTACTTGTCAAGTGTCTGATCTGAGACCGGATTTGAACTTAGGTCCTCCTGACTCCAGGGCCGGTGCTCTATCCACTGTGCCACCTAGCTGCCCCTCAAAAGAAGTTTAGAAATGATTGGATACAAAGAGAAAAAAATGAAACAATCCTTGCCCTCAAGGAGTTTATATTCTATAAGAAGAAACAACACATACATATTTAAATAGACATGAAATAAGCCAAAGGTTGATTTAAGTGATGGGCAGGGGAGGGAGGAGGCAGCCAGGAGTGTTTGAATTGAGTTTTTAAGGAAACAAGGAAGCCTAAAAGGTGGAGGTAAGGATGGAATACATTCTAGGCATGGGGGGATAGCCTGTGCAAAGACATAGAGATGGGAGGTGGAATGTTGTGTATGACGAATAAAGAGGAGGTTAGTTTGACTGGATCTTAGAGTGTGTAAAGGGGATAAATGTATAATAAACCTAGAAAAAATGGGTTGGAGCCAGGTTGCAAAAGGCTATAAATGTCAAACTGAGGGGTTTGTATTTGATTCTAGAAGTAATAGGGAACCACTGGGATTTATTGAGCAGGTGAATGACATGCTCAGACCTTTGCTTTAGGAATATCAATTCGGCAGCTGCGTGGAGAATGGATTGGAGAGAGGAGAGGGAGACCACTTAGGAATCCATTGCAATAATCCAAGTGAGTGGAAAAGACAAGGGCCTAAATTAAAGTGGATGCTGTGTGAGTGAAGAGAAAGGGATGGATGTGAGAGATATTGTCCAAGTAGAATAATGAGACTCAGAAATTTGTTAGACATAGTGTGTGGGGCAGTGAAGAGTTGGGGATGACTTTCAAGTTCCAATTTTAGATGACTAGAATGATGGTGGGTCATCAACAGAGATAGAAGGGCTATGAAGAGTGGTGGTTTTGGTGTCAAGAAGATGAGTTCTGTTTTGGACATGTTGAGTTTGAGATGCCTATATTCAAGAGGGAAACGTTAACTATGCAGTTGGAGCTGTGGGACTAGAGAAATAATAGACATACAGATCTGAGAATCATTTTCCCAGAGATGACAACTGAACCCAAAAGAACTAAAAAGGTCACCAATAAGAAGACTGGCGAGAGAGAATAGAATAGGGCTCAGGACAGAGCCTTGGGGTACATTCACAGTTAGGAGGCAGGATATGAACTATGACTCAACAAAAGAGGCTAAGAAAGAGTAATCATACAAGTAGGAGGAGAACCAAGAGAAAACCATGCTATCAAAGTCCAGAAAAGGTTTAATAAACCCAAAGACCCAGCTATGGGGGTAAAGACTCACTATTTAAAGACTCCCTGCTGGGAAAGCTAGATAGCAGTATGGCAGAAATTAGGTTTAACACCTCGTGGTTTATTCCAAGACAAACTCCAAATAGATACATGACCTAAATATAAAAGGTCACATCTTTTTTTTTTAAATTAGAACAAGTACCTTTTAGATCTATTGATAAGGTTTCATGAGCTCATGATCAAAAAAGGGACAGATGATCACAAAAGATAAAATGGACAATTTTGATTGCATAAAATTGAAAATATTTTGCACAAATTTAGTACAGTAAGATTTGAAGGGAAACAATTAACAATTAATTTTGCAGTAAGTTTCTCTGATAAAGGTTTTATTTTTAGAATATATAAAGAATTAATTCAAATTTATATGAATAGAGCTATTCAACAATCGATAAGTGGTCTAAGGACACAAACAGGCAGTTCTCAAGGGAAGATACCCAAATTATCTATAGCCATATGAAAAAATGTTCCAAATCAGTCATAATTAGAGAAATGAAAATTAAAGCATCTCTGAGGTTCTGTTTCACACCCATCAGATTGTCAAAGCTGACAAAAAAAGAAAATGACAAACGTTGCAAGAGCTGTGAGAAAATAGACACATTGATACACTTGGTGGAACTGTGAATTGTTCCAGTCATTCTGGAAAGCAATTTGGAATTATGCTCCCAAACTTACTAAACTGTGCTTTGATCTAGCAATACCACGATTAGGCCTATATCCCCAAAGAATTCTCATGAGGAGGCAAAGTTCTTGTAAGTACAAAAATATTGAAATCAATTCTTTTTTTTTTTTTGTAGTGGCAAAAACTGGAAACTAAGGGGATGCCCATCAACTGGGGAATAGTCAAAAATATTACGGTATACAAATGTAATGGAATACTATTGTGTTGCAAGAAATAAAAGAGATAGCTTCCACCCCCACCTCCCACCAAAGAAACCTGGAAGATTTGTACGAATTGATGCAGAGTGAAGTGAGCAAAACCAGAAAAGCAATTTATCCTAATAATACCAATGGTGTAAAAACAAACAATTCTGAAAGACTTAAGAGTTCTGATCAATGAAATGGTCAATTATGATTCCAGATATCTGATAAAGAAGAAAGCTGCTCACCACATAACAGACAGCTAATATACAGATAAGAAACATATTTTTGGATGTGGCCTACATGAGAATTTGTTTTAAATGGCTGTGCTCATATGACACAAAGATTCTCTCCTTTCCTCTCCTTTCCTTTTTTCCCTTCTCTCCTCTTTCCTCCCTCTCTCATTCCCTCTTTTCCCCCCTCTCCCTCCTCTCTTCTGTCTTGTCCTCCTTTCCTTTCTATACTTGATAATTGAAATTATTTTAATAATAAATTTATAATATATAATAAATAAAAATTTAATAAAAATACAAACTAAAATTATTTTAAAAAACAGAAAGGAGAGAATAGTCAGGAGGATAGGATGATTGGCAATGTAAATGCTGGAGAGAGGTTACAAAGCATGAGAAATGAGAAAAGTTCATTGGATCAGGCAATTAAGAGATCATAAGTAAGAATAGTGGAAAGCTGTCCCATATCACATAATTGAAACATTGGGTAATCTACTAATCTACAAAAAGGCACCAGAGAATGATTGGAGACCCACTAAACAATGCATCACAACTACCTATTGCTTGTAGAGAATTTTATCTGAGAACCAGGTAAACAAAGTACAAAAGACATGGGGAATTAGCCAATCAGACTCCAAGAAAAAGGGCCTATCCCTGAGTTGCGGATAGACTGTTAGAACGAGACATGGTTCAAATGGAGAGGATCTGAAGAGTGATTTGGATGTAAAAGAAATTGCCTGTTGGTACCCTCCAGAGGATTAGAGAACTCAGGTAAAACTGTCCTGGACCAAAGGGACTTCTGCCTAGACGGTGGGGAGAGCTGAATCCGGACACTGTACTTTTCCTACCTAATATATATGACAATTGTGGAAGTCCTAAGAGGCCTTTCATAGAGCTTGACTCGTTGAGGGCTGGAAGCAGTGATATTATGTGATTGGTGACTTTACAATGGACATCAGTAAATTGTACCTGCATACCTAGTACAGTGTCAGAAAACTTTTTACTAGGGACAGAGAGTATTATATATACTCCCTTAATAAAAGGATTTGTTCTGTGAAGTTTGGATTCAGTCAAAGGGCCAAACTTGAGGACCTAGAGGGCCACATGTGGCCTTGAGGCCACAGGTTCCCCACCGATGGTAAGGAGTACCTTAGTTTGGGTTGATAGTGGACATTGGGTGAAGGTCATCAGCTCCACCAGCCCCATCTGGCCTTTTTTTTTTTAATCTAAATTTGCACTGATTTCATCAGTGTAGGTACCTCTTTGTAAAAGAAATTTCCTCTCTGAGGTTAGCAAGTATTCTGCAACTTGTAGTCTTAGACAGTTGCCTGGGGATACTGAGAGGTTAAGTCCTTGCCCAGTTTCACATGCAGGCAATATGTGTTGGACTTAAACCCAGTCCTATTTTATTTGCCTTGATTCCAGACCACTCTTACCATGCCTCTTTCTCACCTGATCCTATTTAGTATTACTCTGGAGTTGACTTATATATGGCACCTAAAAACAATCTTTTTTTTTTCCACAAGTCTACTCAGTACTTTTGCAGTTTTGTTAAGTAAAAATCCTTGGATAATTTGAAGGAGACCCAACCTAGTGACCCAGGTATATGATGACAATTAAAAGAAATGTGGGACCATAACTCAGATAATGGTTAAATTGTGGAAACCAGTGAAGCAACAAGAGAAAAAAAATGGAAGAGGCAAATATGGCATAATGGAAAACATGCTGGATTTCAAGTTAAGAGGACCTAGTTTTGCCTTATTACAGCACTGGACAATTTACCTCTTTGGCCTTTAGCTTCTTCATCTATAAAATAGGAGGTTGGATTATGTTACCTCTTCCTTCCAACTCTAAATCTTTGATCCTCCGAATTTGAAAGATTAATTTAACAATGCCTAAAAAGCTCCTCTAGGTAGCCAGTTAAAGATAGCTCTTAAATCTTTCCAGCTAATGAGCTGGCAGACCCCTCACTCTATGGAGAAGAAGCTGAATTGTAGCTAGACCAACTGTAGCACTAGAGTGCAGCAATAACTTATCAGAGACACCCAGCAAAGAACCCATAAACAGAGGCACACAGCAGAGAGAGCAGTGTAATGACAAGTCCAAAGGGTATCAGTGACTCTGCAGCATGGCAGGGTGTAGGAGGGAGGAGGCCTGGAGGTCACAGTGAGAATGAAGAACAGGTTTAGGAGGAGTAAGACACAGGGAAGTTGGACGGACAGAAGATTGTGATCAGAAAGGAGAATTTCAAGAGTTCAAGATAACTGAGGTGATTCAGTTTGCTAGGGGATGGTGAGGTATAAGGTATAAGTGACTGAGGGAAAGTGTGGATATAGGCCATGGGATTTAAAGAGATTGATAAATTGGGATGCTAGCTGACAAATAGGGAGACTGACAACGTGGGCTTATGATAGGGTGGTAGAAGAGACATTAACTGGAAGAGGAAGAATCGGGGACATTAACTTAAGCCTCAAATATGAAGATATGAGTGGAGAGGAAGATGATAAACTAGGTACTCAAAACTCCTTAAGAAAGGAGAGATTCTTGACCTGAAGGCTGACAGATATAGCAATAAGGTTCTGGACAAGGTCATAGAGGCAGATGAATTAAACCTCAAAGGAACAGAGACTGATCAAAGATGAGAGCACTTGGAAGGTTTAAAAATAGCAATGGGGAACAGGGAGTATGTCAATTCCTCATCCTGGCCTGGGGAATAATAACAGTCATAAAAATAGCTAACATTTATATAGCACTTACTATGTGTCTAGCACTGTGCTAAGCACCACAATTATTATCTCATTTGAGCCTTACAACAACCCTGGAAGGTAGATGCTATCATTATGTCCATTTTACAGATGAAAAAACTGAGGGGAACAGGACTTGCTCAGGGTCATACATCTAGTAAATGTCTGAGGTGGGATTTGAACTTGGGTCTATCCTGACTGTAGGCCCAGCATTCTCTACAATGCTCCATCTAGCTGCCCCTGTTTATAATACATTTTAAGATTTGCAGAGCACTTTACACATGTTATCTCATTATATCCTCACAACAACCCTGGGAGGTAGGTGCTGTAATTATCCCCATTTTACAGAAAGAAAACTGAGACAAAGAAACATTGTGACTTGCCCAGGGTCATACAGTTAATAAATATTTGAAGACTATATGAATACTTAGAAGAAATGAAGCAAGACATAAACAATGAAATAAAAATTCTGGAGGGAATAATTGGAAGAAGAATAAATAGCTTAGAAAAGCAAGAGGTAACCTTACCCAAAAAATGAACTTTCTGAAAACTAGAATAGACCAAGAAGAAATCAATGACTTCATGGGACAGCTAGAATTATTAGAACAAAAACAAAAGATTGAAAAAATAGAAGAAAATATAAGCTATCTGATAAAAACCTTATTTTAAAAAAAGGTGGAGATATTTTAAGAAACACCAAACTCTCCAAAAACCATGGTTGAAAAAAAAACAAACTTGCATGCTATATTTTAAAAAAAATTATAAATGAAAATTGCCTAGTTCTTTTAGAATCAGAAGGCAAAGCTAAGCTTGAAAAAAAAAATTTGCCAGTCACCTCCAGAAAGAAACCACAAAAGGAAAAGTCAGCTATGTCATAGCCGACATCCAGAGCTCTCACATCAAAGAAAAAATACTTGAAGCATCCAGAATTCAAGAAATATTTCAAGTAACAAGGAACCACAGTCAGGATTACACAAGATCTGGCAGCTTCTACTCTAAACGAGAGGAATCTTGGGATGCAATATACCAAATGGCAACAAATACAGGCTTACAACCAAGAATAACTTAACTCTGATAATCCTATAGGGGAAAATGAACCTTTAATGGGATAGAAGACTTTCAAGCATTTCTGATAAAAAAAGACCAGAGCTGAGTAGGAACATTGAAATGCAGAAACACAAGAGTCAAAGGAAACCTAGAAAGGTAAATTAAGTTGAACAACTTGAAGGAGCTGTATCATAGTGCTACTGTTCTAATAAGAAGAGGAGAAACAGAAGTGTCCCTTTCAAAACCTTAAAATCTTCAGATGATATTAAGGTAATAAGAAAAACAGAGAGAATGGGGGCAGAGAGTGGCTTTATTTTGACAGTTTGAAGGTGGTAAAAGAGAAGGGTAAAAATAATACACCATTTGTAGAAAGGGCAAAGATGGAATTTGCTATTTTTCATAGTTGTGATAGGTGGGGACAGTATAAAAACATGGAGGAAGGGGTGGGAAGAGCGGGCATTAGATGGAGTTTACTCTGATCTGAAATGGACAAGGGAGGGTTGAACACATACATACACACACAAATAATTTTGTACAGATGTACATCAAGCTCTACAGGGAAATGAGTAGGGATTAGGGGGATGATTAAAAGCCAAGAATAAAACTGGGGAGAGGGTGCTTAATATTTGAAAACAATACCAACTTCTTGATCCTGAAGGATGGATTTAAAAGAAAAGAAGATAATTAGAATCTACGGGGGTGCCCATCAATTGGAGAATGCCTGAACAAATTGTGAATGCACGTGAAAGTAATAGAATATTGTTGCACAATGAAAAGTGATGAAAGAGATGATTTCAGAGAATCCTGGGTAAAAGTGAGCAAGATCAGGAGAAAATTTACACAAGGACAACACCACTGTAAAGAAATTAATTTTGGAAGACTTAATTAAGAACTTGATCAATGCAATGATGAACCATGTCTACAGAGGACTAACAAAGAAGTATTCTCCACCTCCTGATAGAGAGCTGATGGATCCAAGGTGCAGAAAGAGACATATATTTCCAAATATGGTCACTCTGTGGATTTACTTGCTTGACCACACTTACTAGCTCTGTTTGTTTGTTTTGAATCTGCTTTTATTTAACCTATCTTTTGTTGTAGATGTTTAGTTGTTTCAGTCATACTAACTCTTCATGACCCCATTTAGAGTTTTCTTGGCAAAGATATTGGAGTGGTTTTCCATTTCCTTTTCCATTTTACAGATGAGGAAACTGAGGAGAACAGGGTTAAGTGACTTGCCTAGGTCACACTGCTGGTAAGTGTCTGAGACTGAATTTGAATTCTGGTCTTCCTTACTCTAGGCCCAGGGCTCTATCCACTGCACCACCTAGCTGCCCTACTTAACATCTCTACCAGAATAGAAATAAAAATCTGTACAAAACCAAATATTCACTACTATAACTTTTGCAGACAAGTAAAATCCAAACATATTTTTAAAAAGTTAGTGCAATCAAAACTCTCAGCTTCAGAAATCAATAGCTTCTGTGAAGTCACAGTAACACTAAAATATAGTTAAGAATTATTTAAATGAAGAAATTGGTTGGTTAGAAAACTAAGTAAGCCTGCAATACAGCCACCAGCAGTGGTTGCTTTAATGAAGTGTTCAATTCTTTATCACCAGCAATGGCAAGTTTGCAAGTGATGAGGAGAAATGGACTTTACCTTTAATGTTCTTCATCTTTAAGTTTTGATGGATTTCCTACCAGTTTAAGGATGGCTGCACTGTATACAGCAGCAATTGCTCCCACATATCCATGGCTAGCTGTCCTGGACTTTGGGGTCTATGTATATGCATGGTGGGGGTGGGTAGCAACAGTGCTGAAAAAATCAGCCCATGGAAACATTTTTAAAACCGCACAAAAGGAACAGAAGGGAATTCAGGATGAAAAAGAGACAAGCAGGACAGACTTGAAAATAACATAGATTTTATTGTACAGTTAAAAAAAAAAGCAAGAGGTATGAATTAGAGATTTATGGTTTCATAGCCAGCCTTCCTTTAGCTTTCTGCTGTGCATACAGAAATACATTGTTTTTTTTTTCTGGAGAGGTGGGGTGGGAGGGGAGGATTTTAAGTTCAGAATACAAAAATAAATTTAGTTTTAAGAACCAAATATATATATATATACAATATCTTTACTACAACAGTGCTGATGGAAAAAAGCATCTACCACAATGAAGTAGAAAATGAATGTTGTGAAATTACAAAGGATAGGTTTGGCCCCAGAGAAAAGATAAGAGAGAATATACCCCCTTTGTTTTTTTTTGGTTGCAGAATTGTCTAAGGGAGTCCCTGGGTGCAGAACATTGCAAATAATTTAAGCTTTATGTATGCATGTGTGTGTGTGTGTGTTGATTTTGCTGAAATTTTTCTCTCCCTCTTTTTTTTGTTAAGAAATTCTTTGTTATGAAGAAATGGCTTTCTGGGAGGGGGAGGAGAAAGAGTAGGGACGGAGTAGGAAGTCTAGGTTATATAAAAATGATATTAAAATTTACATTTAAAAAAAACTAGAAAAGACTTTGGAGATCATCATTTTATAGATGAAGAAACTGAGGTCCAGAGAGGTTTGGAGGTTCATGGATACAGAGCTAGAAGGGGCCTCGGGGCCATTTAGTCCAACTTCCTTATTATAGAGATGAGGAAACTGAGACCGAGGTCAAGGTAAGCCACTTGACTAAGGTCACATAGTTAAATATCAGCATTGGGAGTTGAATCCGGATCCTCTCGCTTAAGAGTCAATGTTCTTTCTACTGTATTGTAATTTCTTTCCTCCAAAGGGGAAATGATTTGTCCAAGGTCCTATGGGTAGCAAGTAACTGGGCCAGAATTAAAACCCAAGTTCCGGTGACTATATCATTGATCTTTCTGCCATGCCATGTAGTATCTATCTCTTCTCTTTCTCTGCATCTCTCTTAGTCACAGGATTGAAAACTGGAAGGAACCTTAGAGATCATTTAGTCAAACCTCCTCATTTTATAACTCTTTTTACACTTTATAGGAAGGAAATGTGGCGCTAGACTAGGGAGTCAAGAAGACCTGGGTTGGAATCATGTTTCTTGTGACCGTGGACAGATTAATTTAACTTCTCTGGGTCTTAAATTTCCTTCTCTACACATTGGGGATAATAATACCTGCCATATCCCACACAGGGTTATTGTGAGTCACAAATGATATAACACATTCAAAGCACTTTACAAATGTTAAAGTCCTATATAAATCCTAGTTACTATTATAACCATGTACCCAAGTACTCACAGCAAAGCCAGAATTAGAACCTGACCCCCCTAACTCCAAATCTAGAACCTTCTCATTTATCATGCTTTCTCTACCTACTGTAATAACTTTCTAACTGGCCTCTCTTTCTAATCTCTTTTCTATCTAACCATCGTATGCCCTGATGCCAGATCAATCTTCCCAATGCAGACAGCTGATCACATAAATCTGCTCGAGACACATCAGTGGCTCCCCATTGCCTGTGATACTTCTTAGCTTGGCTCTGGAGAAACTACTGTATCTCTGTCTTAAAATTGGTTTCTTTACTTGTGGTTTTAAAATGTTCTGAAGAAAAGCATTTGCACGGGTCCCTTGATGAAAGCATTTTGTGCCAGCAGGTCTGTGATAGGAGACTGGGCTGGAAAATGGCACAATATTTAATGGCTAAGCTTTAGTATTAGACACAAATTAATTTTTTTATACCATCTCTGAGCCTCAGAGACTTGAAGTGGAAGAAACTTAATCTCTCTTGATTAGAAATAGATTATCTCAGGGTTTTATGTGGACCTTAGCAGCTTCCTGTTTACACACATACACACATACCAGGAACTCTGTCTTTTGCTGTTTAAGAAAAGCTGAGACAAGGAGTCTCTTGCTTGTACAAAGATGACAAAAAGAATCAGAGAGAGCGGGGAACTCTGAAAACTACCAATTAAAGTGTCAAATTAATGCCTTCACTCTGATGAGTTATAAGTAAGTAGTTAAAAACTTATCCTAGAAGGCTACCTATATGGGCTCTTGATACCAAGTGATACTGAAGTCCTAGTGCCCACATTAACTATATGTCCTCCTGTCACAAGTTTCTGATGATTAAAAAAAGATTCAGGCTGAGTTTTAAAAAATAATACTAATGTTACTTGTTGTCTTAGAACTGCAAACTCAAAGTTTACATGGATTGGGTTCAGTCTTGAAGGCTTCTCACAAGTCATTCTTTCTAGCTCATGCCCTCATAGAGAAATTCCAGAATTTGGTTCATTTTGCCCCTGCCCAATTTCTCGCATTGACACCTCAGAATTTGTTTCATGTCTATTTCTCCTCAGAAGTGGTTTTAGTATAGTTTCTGTGTAAGTTCTCAAGTTAACAATATATATCTGATATAGGATAACCTTTATTTCATCCCATGAAAAGCAAAAATATCAAAGGTCTCACAGGAACCTATAAGCACATAATATCTTTTCTTCTGTCTATTGAGGCTTACTTTACTATGGAAGCCCTAATGCCACTCTATTGCTTAGTCTCTCCAAGAAATGAGAGATAACCCCTTTCCCACTGGACCTGTGCCATCTGAATAACTCCCACTAATAAGAGGATATGTTTATTCCTCCAAAATGGTGGCTCCATTTGAGGATCCTCCAGATCCTCAGACATCTGGTTGTTCCTCTCCTCTCCAGTAGGCACCATCAAGGAAGTCCTTCTCTTTTTAGAAGGCTGGGTCCAGGACCTCTCCACACAGCTGGTGTATGGAGTCAAGACTTAAACCAACATCTTTATAACTTGAAGGCCAGCTCTCTATCTATTTGGTATGCTGTCTCTCTGGGGATCTTTTTTTTTCTTTTGGCATCTCACTATAGCAACCTTGTAGGAAAGCAAGCTTCTGTCACTCATGGAAGAAGAGAGAATGCTCATTGGCATCATCACTATGACTTACCAAAGGACAATGTACTCCCAGTCAGGAAGGAACTGTATCTGCCAAAATGTATAAAGTCTCCTAGAGAATCCTTAGAGGGAAGCATCTAAATTGGCTCCCTACAGCCCCCTGACTACTGACCTCCCTGAATTTCTTTAAATCCCAACTAAAATCCTACCTTCTACAGGACATCTTCTCCAATCCCTTTTAATTTTAGTATCTTTCCTCTGTTAATAATTTCCTATTTGCTTTGTGTATACTTGTTTGCATGTTGTATCCCCTATTAGATTGTGAGCTTCCTTGAGGGAAGGGACTGTCTTTTGCCTCTTTTTGTATCCCCAGAACTTAGCACATTGCCTCACACACAGTAGGTGCTTAATAAATGATTATTGATTGAATTGATTGATTCAAAAATCCTTTGCCTAATGTTTAAATCCCTCTACTATTTAGTGCCACCTTCCTTTTCCCAACCTTATCTGACATTATTTGTCTCACAGATTCTGTTTTCTAGACAAAGCGTAACTATTTTTTTAGTCCCCCATAGACATCCTGGGCTTTTCTCCAACTATGCTCTTTATTACACTCTTTGCTTAGAATGTCCTTCCCTTCCCCTATTTGCTTGCTGAATTCCTAGTCATACTTTTAAGTCCAACACAAATACCATTTACTTCATAAATCCTTCCTTGATCTCCAGACAGAGCTGTTGCTCAACAGACCTGGTTTTTTCATTTGTAAAACACGTGTGGAGAAGGGGGAGGGAGAGATTTGAATTAGATTAGGGATTCTTAGCTTTTTTAGTGTCTTGGACCTCTTTGGCAATCTGTTGAAACCAAGGACCCATCCTCAAAATAGTGCTTTTTTTTTCAGTCAAAGACAAGTTTTATTAAAGATCAGTTATATTGGCCAGACTCTTAAGGAATCTAAACATTTGTGATGCTCGTAAAGACAAGCGGGCTTGAGCAAATCTTAACCATTGGCTAGATTCTTAAGGAATCTGAGCATTGGCTAGACTTTAAGAATTTCAGCACCTTAATGGAGACAAGATGGACCTTATATACAGAAAGACTGTGGGAGGGATCTAGGAGTGGCCAAGTAGTTTGGGGTGACTGGAGGAGGGGTCTGGGAGAAAGGGTATCTTGATGGGAGTGACCAGTAGACTAGGGTGAGTCTAGGGAAGATATCTTGAAGGGAGAGACTGGGAGGTCCAGAGTGGGGTCTAGATAGGATCAAGGGTGGGAAGTAGCTGGGGGCCGTTGGGAGGTAATGGACAATGGAGGTTGGGCTGGGTCAGAGATAACAGAATTTCGAGATTGGGCATAAACTGTCAGAATAGTTTTTAAATGTATAAAATAAAACATGGGATTACAAAGAAAACCAATTCTATTGAAATAGTTATCAAAATATATATTTATTAAAAACCATAATTTCACAGATCCCAGGTTAAAAAACTCCTGAACTATATGATCTTTGTGCTTCTTTTTCTGTTCTAAATCTTATGATTCTATGACTTTACATATGAATTTATTTTGAACCTCATGCAACATTTTATATTTTGGATATTTCATCAGTGCCTCTGTGGTCTTCCCCCTTCCTATTTGGAGGCCATAAAACCTTGGGCCCATAAAGCCTTCCAGAGAGAGAGACAGACAAAGCAGAATTTGAGAGACGCCACCAGACATGAGACTGCTTTGTCTCTAGGAAATCGAGGGGGGAATGAAGACTATCTTGCTCTGAGTTCTCTAAAGGGTAAGAAGCTAAGGATAGACTAAAAGGAATTATATCTGTATCTCCTTCTCAACAGTTTATGAAGGTGATTGGTAATGTGAAATCAGGAAGCAAGGCCTTATTTTGTATGCTTCTAAAGATCTTGATAATCTTGCACAGACCTATGGGTAGATAAAGTATTGCTAGTATGAAGAAACTATGAGTTTCTTCCAGCAAAACAATGAGTTCCCTGGGGAAAGTATGATGTCTCCAAGAAAAACAATGAAAAGCACCTGCTTAACTTGCCGAACTTGTTCCCAGAACATTCTAGTCAATGGTGTGTCCTACTAATGCAATAATCTTCTTATTTGTCTTTTAAATTTGTACCTTCCTCCCACAACTGTAGGACTCTCTATTTGTCTTCCAATTCTGTTCAACCACCCCCCAATTTATCCTCTGTCTTCTAAATCCAGTTTTAAGACTATAAATTGGTCAACCATACTTAGCTTAAATGGCTGTGAGACCTGATTGAGTGGCCACACTTTTAGTTTTTCCCTTACAACAGCAAGTAATAAAACTTAGATTGGCTAAGTCAGAAAAATGTAGTTCTTAGTACTGAGTGATTCTTCAACAGTGATATGAACTACTTGGGAGGGCTCCTGATCCTCTGAGTTCACTAGTTCAGCTCCCAAAGTCTAGAACGGTAATCAAGTAAGTTGGACAAAATGTAGGTTATTATCCCTATTTTGGGGCATACTTACACACAAGCACAGAGAAGTAAAAACATTACTAAGTGACTCACAGGACTTCTAGCATGGGGGAGGGGGGGAGGGAACAAGTATTCATTAAGTGCTTAATACATGCCAGACACTGTTCTAAATTCTTTACAAATATTGTCTCATTTGATTCTCACAACCCTGGGAGGTAGGTGCTATTATTATTCCCACTTTATAGTTGAAGGAACTGATGCAGACAGAGGTTAAATGACTTGCCCAAGGTCATACAGCTTGTAAATGTCTGAGGTCATATTTGAACTCAGGTCTTCATGATCGCAGAACTAGTGCTCTATTCATTGCAGCATCAACCTGCCTAGGTGCAGGATGACAGATTGTGATTAAGCCTTCTTTACCTGCTCCATCTCAAAATAGCAATGAATGCACCAGATAAAACAAAAGAACAACAAGGAAGGGGAAAGAAAAAAAAATTTTTTAGGCAAACCAGTAGAATGATTGAAGAAATGAATAAGCAAAAAAGAGGGCCCACCACAATGAATAAATATTGGAGGATAAAAGTATGAGGAGAAATCTCTGGAAGGAAAGAATAAATCTGCAATAACAATTGTAAGTATAAAGGAGACAATGCACAGTTGCCACAAGCTCCAAATTGGTTTAGAATTACAATCTGTGATATAAAAGAAGATCTCAAATCTATACTGTTTGGAATGAAATCACTGAAGGAGGAATTCTAGAAGATGCATATGAGAAATGACAAAATAGAAAGTACGGTGGAAAATCTCAATGAAGAGAGGACTCTTTGAGGAGTAGAATGACTCAGGCAGAATGAAACAGAAAATTATTTAAGTGGAAAGCTGAAAAACCTAAGACCTTTACAAATAAAGCAATAGACCTAGAGATCAGAACTTGGTGAATCAATATGAGAATTCTTGCTTTTTTAAACAAATGAAGAGAAACAAAGAATCTGTTTATGGTTGGGATTCTATTTCGTTTGCTCATTGTTCTAGCCTGTGTCTTGACTTCGTGTTGATTTGTATTGACTTGGCAATCTCCTAAATCTCCAGTCTTTTCAGTCTTCTCCATAACCATGTATCCTCTCTCCCCTCCCATCTTATACTTGTGAAGTCAATATTGAACCTAAGTTTAAGATTTTACATTTGTCCCTTATTAAATTTCATCTTATTAGATACAGCTCAATGTCTTTAGACTGACAAGATATTTTCTTTTCTTTTCTTTTCTTTCTTAGGGGAGGCAGTAGGGGTTAAATGACTTGTCCAGGGTCACACAGCTAATAAGTATCTGAGGCCATATTTGAACTGAGGTCTTCCTGACTCCAGGCCCTGTGCTCTATCCATTGTGCTGCCTAGCTGTTCTGACAAGATTTTTTTGCACACTAACTCTGTCATGCAGTGATTTCTCCCAGTTTGTATCATCTATGAATTTGAAGAGGATGCTGCTATCTCTCTATCTAGCTCACTAATAAACATGTCAACCAAAAAAGAAAAAAAAAAAAGAGCCAAGCACTGATTTTTAGCACGCTCCAGTGGAGGCCTCCTTCCTTACTGACTACTCTTTAAGCTTTGCCATCCAACCAGTTCTAGACCACATAACTCCATTTTTTCTACAAGAATATATGAGATACTTTATTAAGTACTTTGCTAAAATCTAGAGAAATGCCCACATTTTAGCAAAAACATTTAACATTTCTCTGATATACCAGTTTAAGCAGCTAGATGGTGCAGTGGATAAAGAGCCAGGCTGGAGTCAGGAAGACCTAAGTTCACATTTTGCCTCAGACACTTACTAGCTGTGTGAACCTGGGTAAGTCACTTAACCCAGTTTGTCTCAGTTTCCTCATCTGTAAAATGAACTGGAGAAGGAAATAGCAAACCACTCCAGTGTCTTTGCCAAGAAAATCCCAAATAGGGTCAGGAAGAGTCAGACATTACTGAACAACAAAAACAATCAGTTTAATAACTCTGTCATAAAAGGAAATAAAATTTGTCTGGCCTAACCTGTTATGGACACCACTTTTTTTTTCTAGATATGCACTACCCATTTCTTTAATTTGATCTGTTATATGCTGGAAATTTTGCCAATTTGGGGATAAAAATACAAAAAAGAAGGAGGAGGAGAAGGAGAAAAAGGAGAAGAAGAAGGAGAAATCTCTGTTCTTAAGGAGCTTACATTCTATTGGAGAAGAAAAGTTATACATTTTAAAGCATATGCAGAATAAATATACATAGGATAACTACAAGGGAGTTAGGGAGTGAAGGCACTAGAATTTGAGGAGATCAAAAAAGATTTCATGTATATTAAGTGGTTCTTGAGCTGAGTCTTAAAGGAAGTGAAGCATTCTGAGGGAGAGGTGACTAAATTGCCTTCTAGTTATAGGGGATGACTGGTACAAGGACATTGAGTTGGGTAAATGCTGCATGAGGAACATAGAGGTCAATTTGGGCCAGTAGAGTGTGGGAAATTTGCAGATTTCTTCCCACTCCATTTTAAAAAAAAAGAGTATTTGTCCTTCTCCAATCAATCAACCAATAAACATTTATTAAGCACCTATCATGTGCCAGAACCGTGCTAGATGCTGAGGATACAGACACAAATGAAACCATTCCTACCCTTGAGGAACAATCCCAAGGTAATTCTCTCTCTCTTCTCCCTAATCACTTAAATATCACTGACAGAAACTCGGCAATCACATCTGTTAGTCCTTTCTATCCTCTGAGGTTGCAGTTCATTTGGGTCTGGTGATTTGAATTTTTCAAAGACAGTTAGGTACTCTCTTACTATCTACTTAATTTGGATATAGAGATAGTTCCTTTATTTTATTAATTCATATGGTGGTGGGATTATATGGGGAAGAATAAACAAAAAATTATTAAAGGGAAAAAAAGATCATATCAACAGAAATAGAATTCTGGTTCTGTCTTTAGTGGGTAGAAAAAAAGGGGTAATTAAGATTGGATTGTTACAATGTGATGATGGAAGGAGGGACTGCTCTTAGGAGCATTCAGTGTAATCTGCCTGATGCAATCTCCATATGGATTTTGGAGTACAGTTATCTGTCTTCCACATCATTCGATTAGGAGTGCACCCTGCCCCCATCTGGAAAATCAGCATAAAATATTTTGGCCCTTCCTTCATACCAGAGAAGTGTGAATTATTATAGGATTAAAAGATAAAATATGTTGGATTTTATACAGTGCTATACATATATTTTCTGCATTTCTGAGTTTCTAAACTTTTTCTGTGTCATCTACTAGTCTTCATGTATCGTCTGCGGCTTCCACAAAACTCTCAAAAAATTCCCCTTTAATTTTTCATGTTGACCCATGATATATTGAAGCCACAATGGGGAAAGTCGTGATATGGAAGGGATAAGTGTATATTGTTTCTGGGCTGTTTGCCACATGAAGAAGATTGATTGGCTAAGCTGGAACTGAGAATACTTACAAAAGGCACCAACTGTACGATTTTACCTCTCTTTCCTGCCCAATTAGTTTGAGTGGAAAAGACATGCTATAAACCTCTAGATGGGGAAGAGCCTCAAGCCCTCCCCACCAAGGCAGAAGTGTGACTCTTGTTGTTTTTCTCTTTGCATCTGTTCTCCTAGCTCTTAAATGAAGGAGTATCAGACTAGGCTGCAACCTTGTGGGCTTTGAAAGGCTGGGGAGCCAAACATGAGAGATGTGGAAAATACAGTCCTTGCTTGATGCTGAATATAATGAGAAATGAAGTACTGAGTAACCTGCTTGATCCAGCCTAGCAGTAGATCAAAAGGCAGCTAAGAGGGAGCAACAGCTATGCTGTCTTCAGAAGTTAATTTGTTGGGGGGAGGGGGTGAATGCTTTGTAGCAACTGCTTTAAGATTGAGCCCACTTTCCCCAGGGACTAAGATGGTAAGAGGAAAGTATGTTCCCAGATGTGTGTGGGAAATGCTTTTTAGCTACTGTTCTTGCTATATCTTAGTCAATTTCTCTTTGTAGAAACTATTTGGTGGTAACTGATTAAATGATATTGGGGTGACTATTTATAGAGGATATCTGTGATATAATAGACTGTTACTAAGGGTTAAAATTGGGAAGAATTCATGGGAATTGAAGCTTGATCTAGTAGCATTAGAGAAAGACACATCTGAACCCCTAGGTACCCCTAGAATCTCCCCTGAGGAAAAGACGGAGCTAGCTTTGCTCTGGGGGCACTGGACTCGTCAGGGCAGATGGGAGTTTGGCTAAAGATTCCCACAGCTTATAAAAGTGACAATAACATAAGTTTTATCTGTGTTTAGGGGTGTTTGTGGAGGGAGGGGCTGTTAAAAGCAGGCAATAAAAAGGTATCTGGTGCTGATCAAAAGAAGAAGAAAATATAATAAGCTCCAAATGGAGGGGACACTAAACATTTCCCCTAACTGTGGCAATCCACAAGTATTTTCCTTTTCATTTTTGTCATGACTCCAAAGTAAATGAAAGAAGGAGGGTAGGGGAGCCAGGTAGAATGACTCAGCTGTTGTAATGAACCACACTGGATTGTTTTAAAGATCCTGAAGCTCTGGTGTGAATTTAAAAATCTATGATGAAGTACTCTTCGTATCTCTGCCCTCCTCCTCTCTTACCCCTATTTCTCCCCTTTTCTTGACTCTCCCCCTCTTCTTGCCTTCCATTCCCTTTCCTCTTTTCTTCCCTCTCCTTCCCCCTCTCTCTTTATGCCCCTCCCATCCCCTCCTTTTTCTCTTCTCTCCCTTCCTCCCTCCTCCTCTCCCCTTTTCTCCACCGCTTTCATCTCAGCCCCTCCCACCTGTCTCCTCCTCTCCATCTCTCTTGGGTATCCATGGACTGGAACTAGCAGCTTTCCACTGGTAGGATGAGGCCTTGGCTTTGGCTGTCTGAATGGGAAACTTGCTAGAAGAGGTTCATAGGATTTATGGGAAAGTCTGGATGAAATGCAGTGGGGTATAGCGAGCTTACACTGGGATTTCCTGGGACCTCAAGCCTTGGTTCCCTGGGGAGGGTTCAGATTGACTCCAAAGTATGGATGGTGATTGCAGAAGATGTGGCCATTTAATCTATAGGACTCTGAGTGGGTTATTACTCACCATGGTGAGTCCATCCCTTTGCCCTATTTAAAAATGTAATAATATGAATGAGGGAATGCCTGATAATTTTCTTCTACAAATATCCTTGGTATGTGTTTGTTCTTCTGGTGAAAGGAAAGTTGTGGTTTCATCCTCTGACATTCACAAATTTCTTAAGACTAAGAGCATCAGTCAATAAGTTCTATATCCTTGAACTATGGCTAGCAAACTCTCTCATCTTCTTGTCCCAATTCTTATAGTGCAACATACCTGGCTGCTTAAGGGATACCCACATCACCCTTTTCTACCACTTTATCTCATCCCCATTCAGTTTAGCTCTTCCCCTCTCAAGTCCCAAACCAGCCCTGTCTGACCTTTCCCATTGTTTCCTCTAGATCACAATTCTAGTTTCCTGCATTTGTAAACTTAGCTTCACCTTCAACTCTTCACTCTGTCTCACCCATGTATCCAATCAGATCTTATTGTATTTTTAACTCCACAACATGTCTCCAATCATAGTCTTCTCTACGAATGCACATGGACTCCTACCAATTGATCTCGCTGTCTCAATTCTTTCTTCACTCCAATCCATCCTCCATACTTTTGCTAAAGTGATTATCCACACATTCAAATTTGAACATGTGACTCCCCTATTCAATCACCTCCAGTGGCTCCGGGTTGCCTCTAGGATAAAATATAAGCTTTCTGTTTAGCTTTTAAAGACCTTTACAATCTGGTCCTAACATATCTTTACAACTTCACTGGAAAATCCTTCCCTTTTCGCATTATACATTCAGTCAAACTGGCCTTCTCTGTGTTACATGACACTCCAACTTCTTTTCTCCCCTCCTCTCTATCTCAAAATCCCTTGCCATCATCTCCTAGTCTCTCCTTTACTACAGACTTTGATGAAGAGGTGATCTTCTAAACAAGGCCATCTCCACTATCATTGATCTTGTCCCCTCCTACCTCTTCCAGCAATCATCCACCCACTCATTTTTCTTTAATTTCAATCCTTACTTGTCTACTGGGTCTTTCTGTAATAATCTACAAACATGTCCACATATACCCCATCCTTAAAAAAATCCTACTCTATGCAGATGATTCCCATATCTATACCCACCCTTAGTCTCTCTCCTGATCTCCAATTCCACATCACCAGGTTCCTAATTGAATATTTTCCCCCAGATGTCCCATAAGCATCTGAAACTTAGTATGTTCAAAATATAACACTGCATCTTTCCCCCTCAAACCTATCTGTCTTCTAAATTTCCCTATCTCTATCAAGAGCACCATCATTCATCCTCCCAGTCACTCAGGTTCACGACCTTAAAGCTATTATCAATATTTCACTCTCTCTTACTCCCCCATTCCCATATACAATCAGTTGTCAAGTTTTGTTGATTCAGAGATTAAAAAAAAACCCTCAGGAATTGTACACATCATTTCAAATAAATGAAACTATCAAGATGATCACAAGATCCAATATACATGTACCAAGTAGCATAGTAACCAAGCCTTGAAGGAAATGCTAACTAAAATTAAAAAAAATCCATACAGTAAATTATTAATTTTGGATAACCTTAATGTTCCTAGTACTTGACAAATCTAATAGGAAGATAAAGAAAAAGGACATTATAGATTAAAACAAAATGTTGGGAAAGTTTTGATATATCTAAGGAGACTTCTAAATGGAAATCTCAGAGAATACATGTATTCTCAGGCTCCCATGTGTCTTAAAAAAAATAAACATGTGCTAGGCCAGGCCTTCTTAAACTTTTTTCCATTCATGACCCCTTTAGTGCTTCTTAAACTGTGAGTTGTGGCCACATATGGGGTTGTGACCCACAGTAAGCCACAAAGAAATAATTGACAAATGTAGGAGAGCATATATCTTAAACATATCATTTATAAATTATAATATGAAATTGTAAGAAGTAGGAACAAGAGATGCAGTTCTGAATTAAGATTAAATGACGATATCCTAAATAGATAGATCAAAGACCAAATCACCAAATAATTTTTAATATTATGAAAGAGTATGATAATAATGGGTGAATACATTAAAATATATAAGCTAGACCTAAAGCAATCCTTAGAGCAAATTTTATATATATGAACACATTAAGAAAGGAGAAAAAGAAAGATTAATGACCTGAGAGTGCAATAAAAAACCTAGAAGGCTGACAATTAATAATACCCAAACAAGTATAATGTAGAGATTTTGAATGTTAAGGGTGAGATAAACAGAATAAAATATTTTAAAAAATTGAACAATTAAATCAAAAGCTAATTAAAATTTAAAAAGCTAATTAAAAGACTAACAAAGCTTTTATATCACTAGCTAATTTTTTGAGGGAGAGAAAAAACAAATTAACAGAATAAAAAATGAAAAGGATTATTCACAACATATAGAGAGGACACAAATAAATATTAGAAACTACTGTACCAAATTATTTGACAACAAAATTGAAAACCTAAACAAAGGTAATAACCATAAAAATATAAAATAACCTAATTAATAAAAACTGGAAACATATAACCTAAAAAAGTTAATCCCAAAAAGAAAAAAAAGCTCAGAAAAGTGAGCAAGTCACAAATGAACTCCCACTAAAAAAAAAACAACTCCAGGTTCAGATGGATTTACAAAGTAAATTTTAAACTATGCTACATAAACTATTTTCAAAAACAGAGAAAGAAAGCACTCTACAACATTATTATGAGATAAACATATTCTAGATTCTGAAATCAGTGAGTGAAAGTAGAGAATAAGAACTATAGACCAATTTTACTGATAAACATTGATGCAAAAATATTAAATAAAATTCTGCCAAAAAGCAATTAAAATCATTCTGACCAAGTTGGAGTTATGCCAGGAATGCAAAGATGGAGCAACATCTTATACTATAGATTATAATAAATTCAAAATAGATGAATAAATAGTCACATTACTAAAAAGTTAAAGGAGAATGATTGGTATATTTAAAAGCATTTTGGGGGGGTTTCTGTTTATGGTAGTTTGCTGCACTTGTGAAAAAAACTCTAGCTTCCTGAACCTTTATGCAAGGCTGGTTTCTTCTATGTTGCCATCCCTCCTAAGACCAGAACCCTGACCAGATTGGCAGAGCAGGGATTCAGCAAAATAGGCTTTAGAAAACAATTGGGAACTATGCAAGAAAAGTTACAAAAGTGTTTATCCTCTTTATCCTACTATTGAGATAATACTCAAAAGAGGTTATTGACAGCAAGAAAAGACTCATCTGAAAGAAAACATTCATAGCAATACTATTTACAATGGCAAAAATTTGAAAGCAAACAGTGTGCCCTAAAACTGAGGCCAGGTTGAACATATTACGTCAATATGAGTGTATGTAATGGGATATTTGAAGAATTCAAAACAGTATAGGAAGACTTAAATAAACAAAGTAGAACCAAAAGAACAATATACACAATTACAACAGCTACAGAAATGAAGACACCTTTAAATGGAAAGAAAATTCAGATAACATTATTGGACAATGTTTTGTCACTTTGTCAAGAATATATACCTATCCTTTCTTTTAAAAAATGGAAAACTTCTAAAGGGAAAGACAGCTTGCAAAAAGTAATAATTTTTCAGATAAAGAAACTGAGGGTTTAAAGAGGTAAATTTGCTTGAGATAACATGGTTAGGAACCAGTACTAAACCTAGGTCTTCTGACTCCTACTTCCATTTAATGACTGTTTCCCCTTTGTGTTACTCCCTCTATTGGTATATATGGGTAGTGCTTCAGATGGGAACGTGGTGACCAACTGGACTGAGAATTAAATTTCATCCCAATCCACAGACTCACCAACAACAGTTGAACTAATGTAGAATAGGATCCCAATAGCTAATTCAAAACACGAGGTTGCCATTTTGGAGATCCTCCCATTGATGGTAGACAAAAGATACTACACACCTACCTTATACCAATAGGAGTAATTTTCCTGACTCAAAAGCAGAGCATATAGACACTCACAATGTGGGGAAGGAAGAATCAAATCCTGTATTACCAAATGCTCCAGGGACAACTGAATCTTGCAGTGAACAACTCTCCATCAAGACATCCAGAGCTATAAATTCTGAAAGAGCTTGTACAATGAGGGAGCTTGCATAGACAACTAGCACTGGGTGTGTGATTAGAGGGAGCTTTCTGCACTGTGGCTCAGGTAGGTGAAGCCATTGCCTCATATTAATAGCCCTCAATTATAACACTGCATCTTTGGGATCAACATATCAAGTGGCCTGCTCCTAGCTTTGGCTAGATGGATACAGAAGAAAGATAGCAATGCTTTTCCTACTTTTCTTTTGTTTTAGGGGAAATAGGGCTAGATTAAAAGCAGTAAATAACATCTGAACACTTGCTAGATATTACATGACTACACTAAAGTATTGGTATGTCTATATTTTGTCCTACATTGAATAAAATCAAAGAATCATAGAATGATAGAGCTAGAAAGGACCCCCTATTCAGGACACTTTACTTCCTACTCTGCCACTGACTGGATGTGACCTTGGTCAAATCATTTTACCATTATGGGCCCTCGGTTTCCTTATGTGTAAAATGAAGCGATTGGTCTAGAGATGATCTTCTAAAATCCTATCCAGATCAGCTATGATTGATTTAGCTCTTCTCAGCAATACAGTGATCCAAGACAATTCCAAAGGACTCATGATGAAAAATGCTATCTACCTCCAGAGAAAGAACTGATGGAGTCTGAATGCAGATTGAAGCACACTGTTTTCACTTTTTTTGGTGGTTTTTTCCTTTTGTTCTATTTCTTCTTTCACAATATGACTAATGTGGAAATATGTTTTACATGATTGCACATGTATAACCTATATCAGATTGCTTGCCATCTTGGGGAGGGAGAAGTGGGGGGGAACAGTTTGGAACTCAAAATCTTTCCAAAAATGAATGTTGAAAATTGTCTTTATATATAATTGGAAAAAATAAAATATTATTAAATAAAAAAAAATAAAATCCCACCCAGCACTAACATTCTAAGATTAGGAGCAGCTAGGTGGCTCGTTGGATATATCTCCGGCCTTGGAGTCAGGAGGACCTGAGTTCAAATCCAGCGTCAGACACTTGACACTTACTAGCTGTGTGACCGTGGGCAAGTCACTTAACCCCATTGCCTAACAAAAACCAAAATATTCTTAGATTAATTAATGAGTTACTAAGATTAGTAATTTATTATTGTAATAAATAGTAGAAGCACAGCATTATAAAACTTTAGAGCTGACCTTTAGAGGGACCTCAGCAATGATTTAATAACAGGAAATTCATTACTACCCTCTCCCTACCGAAGGCAACCCTTTTTTGTTGTTAGGTAGCTTTAACTATTTCGCAGTTTTTCCTTATATTGAGAAAAAAATATAGTCTCATTGCTAAACATTGGCTCTAGTTCTTCCCTTTGGAACCCAGCAAAACAAGTCTAATCCCTTAACCACTGACAATCCTTCCATTCTGTCTTCCTAAATCTTGACCCTTGTCCTACTTACTCCCTCTACTGGCAGATAAGAGCATAGGCTCAATAGAGCTTCACAGAAAAAAGTATAACCGACTAGAGTGCTATATATATATATATATATATATATATATATATGCATATTTATATATATATAAATAAATATATATATACAAGTATAACCCGCCTCAGTTTACACATCTGTAAAATAAAGGTATTGGACTTGATGATTTTTTAAGTTCTCTTGCAGTTCTAAATCATCTTTAGGCCTCCTCCAGCCTCCTTCAGGGCCTCCACAGTCTGGTTCCAAATTATCTCCAATTCTTCCCTGTTCCAACCAGTCCATCCTGTCAGTGCCTTGCTTCTTTGTGCTTTCACCTTTGCTCAAACCACTTTCCACTATCTAGAATGCCCCTTCCCCTCTACTCTCCTCTCCCTAACTTAATGTGCCCCATTCTTCAATACTCAGCAAGTTTCCTGAGCAGTCTCAACATAGCCCTTGGTGATGGAGCCCTTAGAGATGCAGCTGAGCTTCTGTGATGATTACTCTCTATTCCCTGAATCTGCATCTAAGGTTACGTTGCCTGCCATTGTTATTTAGAATCTTGTCTCTTCACCTCATTGTAAGCTCCATGAAGGCAGGACTAGACCATCTTAAGGTTTTTGTGTTTACTCCATTCTCTAGTCTAAAGTTCTTCATAAAATGGGTACTCAGTAAGTACGATCATAGGAATGCAGGATCTAGAGCTGGCAGGGCCTATGATTCAATTATTCTCTGATTCTCTAGTGGGTCCCAACTGATAGATCATGAACCCTTGGTGGCTGAAGAGTTGCTGCAAGGGGTCTTTGAATCTATATGCAGATCCAAGAATAAGCAAATACTATACTAATTCTATATTAATAATACAAATATACAAATTCTATACTAATAATATCTATTTCCAAATGTAGGTAGACAATTTTGTGACTCATATGCATTCATTTAGAAAGTTGCTGAATTCCTACTTTTATCATCATTATGTATTTTCTCAGTCAAAAGGTGCTAAAAATCCAACTCCTATCAGATGTAAACTCATGAATTTTTTATGCTTGTAAAGGGAGTTCTCATATTTGAAAAAGTTGGAAATCACTGATCTAGTCTAAGTCCCTCATTTTATTTTAGTTTTGATATACTTTTTTTAAGCACCAGAATCATTTTCCAATACTGTTTCCTCTTCCCCTAACCCCATCCCATCTTCCTTTATTAACAAAACAATTAAGCAAAATGAACTGATATTTGAGTCTGATATTCTTAGTCAAAGTTTCCCTCCCCACCCATTTTACAATTCCCACCATCCCCATTTTACAGAGCAAGAAACAAATCCAGAGAAGGGAAGGGGCCCAAGATGGCGAAGTTGCTAAGTGAAAGAGCTGGGATTCAGACGCAGGGCTTTTGGCTCTAGCGTTCTTTCCCTCTACCATATTGCCTCATTCTATTGGTTAATTATCTTTACCTTTTACACTGGGGGCTCCCTGAGAGAAGGTCTAGTTTCTTTCTCATCCTGTCACTTGTCTCTGTCAGGTAGATGGAAATCTCCCTACATATATGCCCCTTGATCTTTGAACCAGGCTTCTATCAGGTCAATATTTCCCTTCTTTTCTTCTTCTTCCTTTTCTTTTCTTTTCTTTTTTTTAGGCAATTGGGGTTAAGTGACTTGCTCAGGGTCACACAGCTGGTAAGTGTCAAGTGTTTGGTCTGAGGCTGGATTTGAACCCAGGTCCTCCTGACTTCAGGGCCGGTGCTCTATGCACTGCACCACCTAGCTGCCCCTATATTTCCCTTCTTGGTGCCTTCTACCTCCTCTCTCCATATTCTGAGTTTCCTCACCAAGGTTCAACAACTTCCAGATAAGTTGTAGATTCAGTTAATCCTCTCAAGCTTCTCATCTTATAGTTCATGCATGACCTCTCTTCCCTCAGGGATAGAGCAAAAGGGAATGAGTGGGAATGAGGCTAAATATTGGAAAGAGTTTAATAACAGGGAATAAAGAATTGCAGGAATGGGTCCTGGAGGATAGCAAAAGGACAGAGGGGGAAAAAAAGAGGAGAGGAGCTTGACCTGCTTTATTTGGGTGATGGGTAGTCCTGACCCACTAGTATCAGGGGCATTGACAAATTGACCTCTAAGAGACCAATAGGAAAGAAGTATTTAACTTGTTTACAAGCTACTTGTTTGCCTATAATATGGGCCTTATGGATGGACTGTCAGACAGATGACCAGAACTATGTAATTCTACTGTAGCATTATCATTCAACTCTTGATAATCCACTTTGTGGATTATCGATGACCAGGGTTGAATCCCAGGCTAGTATTCCTATGTTCCTATACTCAGAATGAATAGCCACCTCAGCCAGGTAGAGTGAGGAGGGCAATTCTGTTGTAGAACAAAGACAGACAAAAATGGGTCTCTGATCCAAGTTTCATTTCCCCTTCATCGATATGGATAACAGAGATAATAACTCTCAGAAATCATGGGGGTGGTTTGATGGTGACTGAATTTTTGGAGTGCCCCCCATGTGATGAGAGAAATCTGCTTCTCTGATCTCAGAGAATCCAGATTGCAGTTTCCCAGCCTGAATGCATTACCCAGAAGCAATGTGTGGGAGAAGTAGAGATGAGAAGATACCTAGCTTCTAATCTTAGCTATTTCCCACTATTCTATGTAACCTTGGAAAAGTCATTTTTCTTCTCAGTCTCATTCTCCCAAACTATCAAGTAAGGATAATTCCTGCCCAGATTAACCTACAGGGTCAAATTGAATCAAGGATGTTAAGTCATTTGAAACTATGATAATTAAAGAGAGAGAAGGGAAGGGAGCAGTTCTAAGGGTTAGGCAATCTCTCCTCTTGGATCTAATTCCTTATTTGAGAGACACAGTCTAATCCCTATGGGTCAATGATGGACAAATCAAAACCTCATAGGTGCCTTGTGCTATCTCAGTGGGTTGCTTTGAATGACCTCCACTCCACCCCTAGCCACCCTGATGAAGCCAGGAGATTCCAGCTCTTCCATTTCTCTTAAACATGAGTGGGTGATTGGTTTCACATACACAAAGGCCTTCACAAATATGCACACACACACACACACACACACACACACACACACATACACACACACATACACCACACATAATAGAACCATAGAATCTTGTAGTTGGAAGAGAGCTCAGAGAATATTGAGTCTAACCTTCCAGTCCCAGAGACATACACAATGTTACACAAGTGGCAAATAGTTCATCTCATGCATAGTCTGACACTCTCACACACACACACACACACATATACATATACAGAGGCATATGTGTTGTCACAAATACACTCATCTACCATCACACTCTTTCACAAATGGCTCTCATGAGATCTCATCACCTCTTTTTCCCATCCCCCTCCCTGTTTCTCTCCTTCACTCCCTCCCTCCTTTTACTCCTCTACTCACCCGGCTTACAAACTTGTTCTCTTCCCACGCCCATAGCGGTGGGTCCTTATAGTCTTGCTTGATGGACGCTGGGGGTCTGTAGGAGTCAGTGTAGGTACTTATAGGAGTCTTGGTCTTATGAGCAAAGAGGAACATGGTGGAATCCAGGCACCACCTTTGTGGGTAGTGCCTTCCAGAGTCTCTGGCTGAGCATCTGGAAGCACCCTGTTCCTGAGGATCCTGCACCACTTGTCTATAGGTGTTGCTGGGTTGCTGTGATCCATCTCCCCTCTTGGCCCCCCCCACAGACACCCTCCCATCCCCACCCCCCACCCTGCACCCCACTGATCCTAGAGCTGCCTATTGTGACATCATTGCAGACCACCTCCCTCCCTCACCATTAGGGTTAACAGATAGGTCCCAGGAGGTCATAGGTTAGAGTGCAAGGGACCTTAGGGACCATGGAGTCCAATCACTTCATTTTTTAGATGGGGAAACTGAGGCTGGGAGGATAAGTAATTTGCCCAGGGTCACAGAGCTAGTAAGTATCTGAAGATTTGAACTAAGGTGTTCTTGTCTCTAAGGTCCAGAGTCCTATCAACCATGCCATGCTGTCTCTAGTTTAACACCCCCCACCCCAGTCCCCAACCCAACCAATCATTCTCTCTCCCCTCTTCTCCTTCATTAAGATTCCTCTTAGGATCACAGTCTCAAAGGTCAAAAGACCTGGTATATCATCTTATAAAATTGCTTGCTTTTCCCCCTCTCCATTTTCTGGATGAGAAAATTGAGAGATGAGAAATGACTTGCCCAAAGAACATAGACAATTAATGATAGAGATGGGACGAGGAGCCAACCCTAAGTGTATTTACAAGAGGCAAAGAGGGCTTAGATGAGTACATTTGTTATTCAGTCTCTGAAAGATAAAGCCTGAACCCAGACCCTTAGGAATCCCAGAAAAGTAGTGAGCTTCCTGAGCTTAAGGAAGTTTCCCCCTTGTAGGGGTCTTTGGGATTATAGATGGTAGATCCTTGGTGAATTTTCTTGCCTGCTGAATGGGCAGTTTTCTACATATACATCAACTCTCCCTCACTGAGACCAGGAGGGAAAGGGAAGGGTAGGAGGAACAAGGGGGCTGTGCAGACTTCTTACAGCCCAAGTAGAAGGGAACAAGAGAGCTGAGAGCAGAGCATCCCCCTCAGACAGTCTCTCTCCAGTTTCTCCATCTGTAAAATGGGGATAATAATAGCACCTACCTCCCAGAGTTGTTGTGAGAGTGAGACCTTAGCGTAGTGAGACCTTAGCCTGACACACTATATAAGTGGTTGTTTCTTTATGTCCTTTCCTCTACCTACCTCAATGTGGGGCTAGGTTAAGGTTACGGATGTTGCTGGCTAGCCAAGGAGATTCAAGGTTCCCTGCAAGACCAGGTCTTGCCCTGAGTCACAGTCTGAGGGAGAAGAATCTAGAACCCAGGTATCTTGCCTCCCAACCACACTTCCCCAGGTCCTCCTCACCCCCTCCAGTCAACCAGAGAGCCATGGGGCAGGTTTGTTCATATTATGCTTTTTAATATTATTAATTGTGTTACACGACACATAACCAGGAACAATGATAAATACTGCGATGGAAATGTTAAAAAAATATTATACATGTCTCATGTCTCCAAAAAACACACCTTTTAAATAAATTAATGCAGAGTAACTGACACTTCAAAGGAAGAGAACCCACAGTCATGAGGACTGGGTTGAGGGCCAGGGGCAGGGCTGGGGACCAGCGAGGTTAAGGCAAGTACCTACATGGATAGGGTCAGAGGGATGAAGGGGAGGAAGTCAGGAGGTGAGCTGGGAGGAAGGGGTTATGATTGCAGGAAGGGGTCATATCATGGGAGAGGGGGAGTTCCACAGAAAGCTTGATTCTTCCAAACCCCATGAAGTGGTCTGGACGGCTTTTGCCTCCCTCCCTCCTCCCTTTCTCTCCCAGCCTGGGGGCCAGACAACAGAGGGGAGAATACCTTGGCTCCCAGCAGCGAGATGAGGTACCACCACCACCTCCACAAAGAATTTTCTCTCATTTCCTTGATTCCTTATCCTTATCCTTAACCTACAGGGACCCAGGGAGAGCAAGCACAAAGCTAATCAGTCAAACCCACATCAGAACACAGGTATCCCATTTCCATTCTAAGGGACTAAGCCATCCTGATTTTGGTGATGGTCCAGTCTCTAGTTAAAAGTGAAGTTATAGAGTCCACCTGAGATGGAAGATGCAAGAAGACAGGTAGGCTCAGGGGGGCTGACCATATAGAATGGGTCTAGGGGAAGAGGGGAGGTCTTGGTACTTGAAATAGGGCAGAATAGGACTTAAGAAAGGGAAGAACACTATTTCTGGGGGTCAGAAGGCTTCTTGCACATGAATGGGGGACAGGAATAAACCAGTGGAGCCCTCATGGTCAGTCTATTTCTGCCCCAATGATTTGCAGGCCTGCTTGTGGTTGGGTCTCTCACTTCCCATGAGCACCACTCTACCCTCAGGAATGCCGCCATTACCTTACACTAGGTGGGAGTGGTCACTGGAGGGGGATGGGAGCTACAACTTATACATGGCTGCCCACTTATCCCCATCCCCCTAAGGGTCAGGTGGGTGTTTCTGAGGAGCCTGCAAACCGTAGTGGGTAGGGTAATAACCTCTTCACCCTCTCAGAGTCAAAACTGGCCTCTACATTTAACAGTGTTTGGACACTGAGTGTGGTTGTATATATACATATACACGCACACACATATATATATATTATTTTTGTACACACACACATATATATATGTATATACATATACATATGTATGTATGTAACTGTGTAAGGGGGAGTGATGGTTCAACAAATGAGTGACTATACCTGTATGTGGTACCATATGAAGGACTGAGGGGGAGGGCACTCCTTTCCCCTCTACCCATCAAGACAGGGAGATCTTTTTCCCTTAGGTTAACTAGGCTTGAGAAATCTTGGGCTAGTCTATAATCTGTACCCCAATCCCAAATCCCACTTAAGAGGTGGGGAGGCTGAGGCTGGGCACAAAAAGATAGGTGAGAGGATAGACAGGGAGGGAACAGCCTTGCTGGGCTTATGTTTGGGGAGGGTCCTGAAGACCTTGACTGTTTCACAAATCAACTTTTCCAGGGCTGGCCCAACCCAGATTGGGATAAAGGAGACCAAAGCCTGGCTTGGTCTGGTCCACTTTGATCCTGCTCCTTCCACCTCCCAGCCCTAAAGGCAGGGACCCTCTGGACTTCCCTCCTTCCCCAAATGATTTTTTGTTTTTACCAAACACACAGCTCCAGAGAGCTAGGCAAGTCCCGGTAAGCAAGAAGTTTTCCCTTGTACTTCCATCAGCCTTTGAGGTCACTGCCCATCCTGAAACTAGGAGCATCCCTTGGCACATGGGATCGTGTTCTCTCCTTCCCTACTAAGGGGAGGCAAACTCAGGATCCAGGACCCTCAGGAAGAGGGAAGAAGGGCCCAGGATTTTTTGACCCTTCTAACCCAAACAGAAATACCAGCAGTAGCACAGATGTGCATGTACATACCCTACACACACTTATACAGACATATCTCACACACACACACAGGCAGAAACAGATACACACAGAGACATACTACCCAAAGACATATACTGACAGACACACACACACATATATGTGTACACACATAATCATACACACACATACACACACACACTTCCCTGAAAATGCCTATTCTATACAGCCTCCTCTGAGTCTCATGAAGGGGAGGATGTAGACAAAGGTGGTGACTTCCCAAGCAGCAAGTTCAGCTCACTCATGAGTAACAGTGGGAAGGAAGCTAGTTGTGTGGGTAAGGGAGAGCAGGTTCAGAGGCAGTAACTGGACTACAAATCCAAAGGACATCTTGGCCTGCTGGGAAAGGCAGAACCTTAGGGCAAGGGAGGCAGGAAGGCCTGGTGAGGCTTGCCTCTAGCTGACTACAAAGTAGGGGAGGGGGACTGACATTAGTAACTCCCTCTCCTTTCCTGCTTCCAGCTCCCCACAAAGGCAGGGAGATGGGGGGGAGTGGGGTGAGGCTGGGCCAGAGGTAGTTCCCTCTATTCACCACCACCCCTAAAAACCTAGTGGGGCATCAACAGAACTAGGCAGATGGGAATTCATCCTCATTCCCACCTTGGTCCTGATTCCATGTACACTGCTACTCCATTTTCCTTACTACACAGAGAGAGGGAGAGGAAAAAAACACAGACAGTAGGTAACAGAGAGAGGAAGAGGAAGACAGACAGAGGACGACAGCAAGAGAAGAAGTTGCTCCCCTGGTGGTAGAGATGGGAGGGCTCCCCTTTACCCTTATATCCCCTGGAAAAAGGATGGGAAATGAAGCCAAGAAGCTGTGCTCGAGTTGGACGGAACAGGAGGGGAGGGGAGATGGAGACTAAACATTAAAAAAACTCTAAAAATCAGCGTATAGGTCAGAAGGCAGGAGGAGGACAAGCCAGGGCCAGGAAAGATAACGAGTTTCCACGGTTCACATCACGAGGCTGAGCCAGGGCAAGGCAGGCCAGGCTAGGCTGAGTGGCCCTGGAGCTGGCCTTCTTGAGCCATTCCAGGAGGGATCTTTGGGGTGTCCTTCAGCTGCCAGGTGTCCTATGTCTGCAGCAGATCATCATGGGGCCATCTCCAAGGACCTCTGGGGGAAGACCTTGAGTCTCAGCATCCTGGGAAATCAGACTGGGTCATGGCTTGGCCTGAGGACAATCTGGCAGAGCTCTCTTCTGAATGAAGCACAGACTGACTTAGCTTAGGCCTGTGGAGGCCAGAGCTCCAGGCTGCTTCCCTTGTCAGTCCCCTTTCAGCCCTCACTAACCCCTGGTATCTCTCCTTCTCCCATCTTCCCCTCCTGCTCTCCCCCAGATTTTTGGCCAGTCTGTCTGCTGGAGACAGTCATGGCTGGGAAGCCAATGGAGGTGGTGGTGGTTTTAGGGAGAAAGGGAAGCTGGCTGAGTCCCCTTTAAACAAATCAATGAACAAAGAGCTCCTACCACCCTCCCCCCACCCCCACTCCCCAGTGAAATCTCATTTTGGTTTCTCCCGGCTTCATGAACACAGAGGTACACGTCCTACCATAGGAGGAAGAAATGGCTGTTAAGAAGTTGGCCAGTAGCTAAGGCCAGGACCAGGGCCCAGAAAGGGAACCAGGGAGGGAATGGGCGCCAGATGTGCCTCCTCCCCCCTCTGCCCCTGTCCTGGCCCATGCTGGCCGTTACTGGATGTGGCAGGCAGTAGAGGAAGTGGCCTGGCAGCACATGCACGTGGGGTTCACAGATTTAGGGGGGATGAGGTCGAGGTCCTCGTCATCGGGGATCTCATCTAACCGGTAACCATCTTTCAGCAGCTGGATGTTCAAGTCTTGGTTGATCTGCTGTAGACAAAGGGGAGGGCGGTCAAACCTGGGGTAAAGGTGGGGGCAAGCAGGCCTTGTAGTCCTAGCGAGCCCGGGGAAATTAACTTGTAGGCTCCATCTTCCACCATGCAAAACCCATCTCTTACTTCCTAGGTCCCACCACTACCTCTGAAATCTCACCCCCCTACTTTCCAGGTTCCCAAATACCCCCTTTATCTTTTATCCACCCCATCCCCATCCCTATCTCCAAAGTCCTATCCTTTAAGATTCCACTCCTATTTCTCATCTTCTGTTCCTAAATCTTGGTCCCATTCCTATGTCTCTGACACTCCACCACATACCCCCTAGGTTGTAACCCTATGTCTCACTCTCTAATCCACTATCTTTAGCACCAAGGAGAAGCTGTAGTCCTTGGTCCTAACCCTTTTCCCTGATGGACAATCCTTCCTTCTGGTTTCTTAGCCTATTGAAGGGCTGACAGCCAGGGAAAGGTACAAGTCTCTCTTCATAGTAAAAACCTCCAGACGTTCTCATGACTCACCTCTGCTGAGGAGTAGCCCGAGGAGGAATATCTGGACATGTCAAAGTCATCATCACTGTCAGTAAGACAAGAAAGAGAAGATCATTGGTGATTTTAGAGTCTCACTTCTTGGGGGGAGGGTGTGAGGATTAAACATTGTCCCTGAACTGGGACAACAGATGGATTTCCACTAGTTAATGGACTACTCCTGCAATTAATTCGGATTCTCAGTGTCAAGGCCTAACTCCCCTTCAACAGGAATAGTTTTATAGAGGCTGGATTATTTAATGGGAAGAACACTGGTTTTGAAGCCAGAAACTACCAAATCTCAGTTCAGATTCAGAGATAACCTTATTTTACACATGAGGAAACTGAGGCCTAGAGAGGTGAAGTGAGGTGGTAAGTAGCAAAGCCAGAATCTGAACCCAGGTCATCTCTCTCCAAATCTAGTGCTCTTTCAACTACAACATGCTGACCTCTGTAACTTTCCTTTTACCTATCTGGGCCTCAGTTTCCTCATCTGTAAGAGAAGGAGTTTGAAAAATCTCTAAGGTCCCTTCCAAATTGAAATCCTTAAATCCTATCTACAATCTGTCTATCCTGTCTACAATCCTATGAAGAATCCTTTTCCTTGGGGCCCAGATTCCTTGGGGAGTCTGGGGAAAGGATGGGAGGTGAGAAGAACCAAACATCTGGCCTTCCCTTTTCCTTACACACTCATTGAGCCAATGCCTCAGTACCATCTTAAATAAACTCTAATCTCATTTTGTTAGTCCATTCAATCATACTCCCCAAAGGACTCACTAAGTATATCTCTTCTTACCCCCATTCCCAATCTTCTTCCCTTTATTGGCATTAATCTAAGTCCCCCTTTTTTCCTTTTTGTTTGTTTGTTTTGTTTGTTTTGCTAGGCAATGGGGTTAAGTGACTTGCCCAGGGTCACACAGCTAGTAAGTGTTATGTGTCTGAGGCCGGACTTGAACTCAGGTCCTCCTGAATCCAGGGCCGGTGCTCTATCCACTACGCCACCTAGTTGCCCCCTTGTTTGTTTTTTTTTTAATTAAAAAATTTTGAACTTAATGAACATCAACAAAACACAGACACTTCAACATACAAAGAACAGAGAGGACTGCACATGAGATTGTGAGTATTAGATACAGTCTGTTTTTAAAGATGTTTCTATTAAATTTAACATGACAGTACCACTACCCTGGTTGTCTGTGCCTCCTTCTTAATTTCCTTTGTGCCCCTTACTCCTCTTTTATTTTCTAGGCAAGCCCTCCCTTTCCACTGTTCTCTGACATGCAAACTGGGAACTCCCCTCAAGTGGCCCAGAGGTTCCAGTGGTGGAAACTTCCAAGTCAACCCACCTGTCTTATTCTAAGAATGCTTGGGGTTCATTTGCCCTACATTTACTGTTTCCTTTTACAGAAGGGGAAGGTAAGGTCCCAAGAGAGGTGATGACATGCCCAAGGGTACACAAAGATCAGAGGCACAGGGAGGAAAAGGGAGTGAAAAGACCTGGTAGCCAGCCCTCCTTCAACACCATCCCTTGTTGTCCAGATGAATGAAAGCATTTATGAAGAGTGAATGCTTGTAGTGCTGCTTCTCAAAGGACAGAATATGACAGAAAAGGAAAATGATGGACGTTGGAAGGGATGTGGGAAAATTGAGACATTAATGCACTGTTGGTGGACTTGTGAACTGATCCAACCATTCTGAAGAATACTTCCGGAACTATGCCCAAAGGACTATAAAACTGTGTATACCCTTTGACCCAGCAATACCACTTCTAGGTCTGTATCCCAAAGAGATTTTTTTTTGGGGGGCAAGGCAATTGGGGTTAAGTAACTTGTCCTGGGTCACACAGCTAGTAAGTGTCAAGTGTCTGGTCTGAGACTGGATTTGAACTTAGGTCCTCCTTACTCCAGGGCCGGTGCTCTATCTACTGCACCACCTAGCTGCCCCCAAAGAGATTTTTAAAAAATGAAATAGACCTATATGTATGTACAAAAATATTTATACCAGCTCGTTTTGTGGTAGCCAAGAATTGCACAGTGAGGGGATGCCAATCAGTTGGGGAATGACTGAACAAGTTGTGGTACATGATTGTGATGGAATACTATTGTGTTAAAAGAAATGATGAATAGGATGGTTTCAGAAAAACCTGGAAAGTCTTACATGGACTGATACAAAATTAAGTGAGCAGAACCAGGAGAACATTGTACACAGTAATAGCAAAACTGTATGATGATCAACTGTGAATGACTTAGCTCTCTCAGCAATAAAAAGATTCAAGACAATTCCGAGGGACTTATGATGAAAAATGCTATCTACCTCCAGAGAAAGAACTGATGGAATCTGAATGCAAACTCCATATATAATAGCATACTATTTTAAACGGTTTTTTTGTGGGTGTTTTTGTCTGTTTTCTTTTACAACATGACTAATATGGAAATATGTTTTATATAATTAAACATGTATATCCTATATAAAATTGTCTGCCTTCTCAATGAAGGGGTAGGAGAAGAAGGGAGGGAATTTGGAACTCAAAATTTTAAAAAATGAATGTTAAAACTGTAATTGGGAAAAAATTAAAATATTTAATTTTTTTAAAAAAGGACAGTGTGGCTCATGAGCAGGCTCTCTTACCACTGGCTGAAATCATCTACTCTTATTAATGTTGGTGTAAAATATTTTGCTATTGCAAAACTGTACTAGTAGGATTCTAAGGAAAAATCATGAAATAAGGTGATTGGACTACATGATCTCTAAGTAGGGCACTCAGACAAATAGGGCAGTGTTGGTACTATTGTGTCAAATTCAATACAAACTTTTAGAACATCAGGCTTTAGGCAATAGAGTGCTCAGCTTTAACACTGTATGACAAGAAGGACATTGCTTTTCCTTGGGGGTGAGGCTGTCCCTGAGGGACGTGTCAGGGAGAGCATGGAAAAGTGAGGAAGGAGAAAATTGTTAGCACAAAGTCTTGGAACTTAGGATCTGTCAATCATTTCTGCTGTCCAATAAAAACAGTTGTCATTCGTACAGTGCTTTATATACATGGTCTCATTTGATTCTTGTAGCTATACTGTGAGATGAGAGCTACATGTATTGTTCCCACTGAAGATTTGAGAAACTGAGGCTCAGAGAATTTAAGTTAACCTGCTCATAATTACACAGGCAGTAACTATTAAAAGCTGGATTCTAAGGTAGATCTCGCTGACCCCAGGCTCAGTGCTCTATTGTCTCTCCCATGGGGCTTCTCCAAATGAAAGGAGAGCTAGGGGACAGGAAACAGAAACTTAGCAAGGAAACCAAAGTCTGAGAAGGGTGAGGCTGTGAAATGGAAAGATGTTTATTTCTGGTCCTAGGATGGTAGAAGGGGGAAGGAGGGAAGGGAACTATGCCAGGCAAACAGGACAAGGAAAAGCTGCCATCTGCTACTGAAATATAGAATCAGAGGACTTGGGTTCAAATCCTGATCCCACTGCTTACTAGCTTTGTGACCTTGGGCAGATCACACAATCTCTATGGGCCTCAGTTTCCTTTTCTGCAAAATGAGGGGGTTGGACCCTTTCTGTTCTAACTCAATAATCCTACAATCCTATGAAAGCACACAGCTGCTAGTAAGAGTAGGCCCCAAAGTGAGCTTGGAGCAGCAGATAAACAACTTCGATTCAGAGACAAGCAGAAACGGACTGAATAACCAGTCGGGGACAGGCTTCAGATGAAGTGAACAGAACAGGGAAGAACCTGGCTGTTCCTCCCCCCAGGATTTTTACAGACTTTGGTCTTACATTTTCCCTGAGTGACAGGAGGTCCGGGTCCCTTCTTCTGTGACTGTAACCATCCCTCCTCCCACAGGGCTGACAGCCATGGGCAGATGGCTTTCTCTCTTCATGGTGAGGTGAGGGTAATACTTCCAGGCCCTAGATCCTATCCTCGGAGAGTGAAGGGAGGTGACTGTAAAATTAGTACATGGTGGCCTGAAGCCCAGGAGAAAAATCCTGGGACCAGAGAGTACTTTCCTTATGCAGGAGATTATGAGTAATGGTAGGATTTCCAGGGCCTGCAGCCAGGAATCTCCAGAAGGAGCAGAGGTGAGCAAGGTCAACAGCAAATGGCTTAAAACCCAAGAAGATATTTTTGGAAGCTAGGTAAGGAAGCCAGGCTCCAAGGGAAGCTTTTGGGACCAAGGTGATTGCAGAGTGGAGGTATAACAGCGGCTAGGGTACATGTCAATTCCCCAGTACCTAACATGGTGCTTTGCACAGAATAGGCACCTAACAAATATTTGTTGAATTAAATCCCAGGACCAAGGTGGTCCACACCCAGGGAAGACTAGAAAGTCAGTTCTGGATAGCTGAAAGAACTGATCTCTTCCCATCTAGAGCTTCTTTTCTCTCTTTCTCTCTCTCTCTGTCTCTCTCTCTCTCTCTCTCTCACACACACACACACACACACACACACCCTTCATTTATTTATTTTGGGTGCAGGCCTATCCTCTGTCCCAGGCCTCCATACCTGTCCGTGTCAAGGGCCACCAATGGCTTCTCGTCTGGACTCTGATCAAGTGAAGAGTATCCTTTGTTGGGGACAACCAGCCTGGATAGAGCAGAACAGAAGGGCCATGGTTAGCTGGCCATGGCAGGCCCTTTCCCTTTTTTGCCTGTTTGTTCTGGGCATTATGCTAGGGAGGTGTAAGCTTTCCTTTCCATCCCAAAGGGAACAACTGGAATGCTGAACTTGGGACAGAGTGGTCCATGCCAGGTACTCTTGAATACAACAGAGGCCCAGGTACCAAGGGCAGGCCTAGTGTGAGGTTTACAAGGATGATGGGGCACTGGTCAAGGACAGAAACCTTTGTTTATCAATCAAGTCAAGACCTGAATGCCTAAGCCTGAACCCAGAAAGGCTCAATGCCCCCAAATCCCTACCAATTGTGGGGCCATTGTCTGCTTGCTCTCCCACTCATCATATCCCAGGCCCCTATTCTAGAAGAATAAAGATGCAAAGGAAGCTCTGTCAATTAGGGTGATCTGAGTGACAGAGGTGGGGACAGAGAAGAAAACCTTTACCTTGTTCGAGCCATCACGTTATTCTTCTTGGGCTGCTGGTTGACTGGACTGCCCATGTTGCCATTTTTCAAGGAACCCTTTCGAGCGAGCTCTCGCTGTTTCTCTGCAGAGGGAACATCGTTATTTTAAGGATGAGGCTGATAGCTTCATGGCACCCTGGCTCCTGACAACAGATAGACAATGGCAGCCTGGACTGATGAGGGAAGGAAGCTGCCTTTCTTGTCCTTCTCTCCCACTCTGGGGGCCTTTAGTACCAAGCCATCCACTGAAAAGGAAGCCCAAACCATGTACTTTCCTAAAGCAGTTGAGTTCTAGTGTCTGATTTAAACCCTCTGAATCTCCCCCAAGCCCCTCCCTCCAACCAGCCTTGCTGATTCCTATAAAAAAGACATCACCATCCTCCTCCTGCAATATAACTCCAGGCTCATCCCACCCTGCAGAAAGTGGGGGTCCTCAGTATTCCTGGGAATATGTCTCTTCACCATGCCCTACTCCCAAGTCTCCATGATCTCTCTGGAGTTCAGGGTCTCTGCTTTTGTCTGCCAACTGGTTAGCAATTCTGTCTTCATGTTAATGCTAGTGACAGCCTGGATCACTCTGAGCACAGAAGCATTTTCCTCACCTGATCTTGCAAGAATCAATTCATCCTATTTGATAGCTTCTGATATACTCATAAATAGAACAGAAGAGCTAGGAGGGACCTTAGGGACCATCTAGTTCAAGCTTGTCATTTCACACATGAGAAAACTGGGGCCTGGAAAGGGGAAATAACTTGGCTCCAGCTAAGCTGCACCCAGCTCAGCACTGCCACCTCTCTTAAAATCTACTGAGGCTTGGAGGACTCTGTCCAGCTGCTGAAGACAGCTCTCCACTCTATGCCTTTTCTCCTACTCCTAATTCCAATCTGTTCAACCTCAGTCATTGACTTAGTTTCTGCTAGTTTTGTTCTTCTGCTTTTCCTACCAAAAACCTTTTCTCTTATTTGCTCTGTTTCCTGGCTTTAAAAAAAGACTGATTTTTTTTTTTATGTCTTGTTTATGGAACCTAGAGCCAGACAGGACTCCTTTATTTACAAATAAACTAGTCATCTAACAGATTTAGACATAGACATTGGCCTGTGAGCTACCCTGGACCCTGGGGCCTATGCTGTGGGAGATGACCCACCATCAACTACCCTATCCCCAAAGGGAAAGCCTGTGTAGCTTGGGGTCTCTCTGCCTCTGGGTGTGGGTGGGTATGTGGGGTATACCCACAGGCCAGGATCTGAGGAGATGGCCTAGTTGGAGTGAAGTGAGAGAGAGAGGTGGGAAGGAAGATGGAATGGTGCCTCTGGAGGCAGATCAAATTACTGGATTCTCCTGCAGGATGTTTTTTGCCCATTCAACTGGCACTGCCCAAGCTCTTTCTACATTTTGTGAGCTTCACAAGGACAGTTCTTGGGATGTGGGGGAGTGTACTTAGGTTATCTCCTCTTCCTTCTCACCTGATCCCTACTGGGACAAGAAAACAAGCAAACAATAATGAAGAGGGTGGGAGGGCCCTCTAGAGGTCAAGTACATGGTGGCCATAAGATCAGATGGTCACAGATTCAGAGCTGGAGGAACCTTCTCCATGAGGTCATATCCAACTCCCTTATTTCACAGATGAGGAAACTGAGGCCCTAAGAGGTTAAGTGATTTACCCAGGGACTCTTCAGGAAAAGAGGTTTCACCTCTTTCTCCCTTCCTTTTATCTATTTATAATCCTCTCTACTGAAAAGCAAACCTACTAACTCTGTGGAATTGCTTTACAGGGTATTGGGGCTCTATGTATAGAAGAAGGAAGCAGCTGTCTGTAGAGTAAGATGAAAGGACTTGGAGGTCTCCCTAATCCTAAGTATCTATCCCACTAAGTGCCATGGGGTTGGAAATATCACCATTTGAAATGAGTCATTCTTGATCTTGATGTATTCTAGGCTTTCTGAGCTCCCTATTACAGCTATACCAGAAAGGGGCCAAACTTTAAGTCATTATCAGTCATCAGTGCTTTAGTAAGGATTAACTAATCAGTCAACTGAGAGTAAGGTATTGGGGAAAGGAATGGAGGAATAATGCCTTGGTTGGAGGAGGTTTCCTGAAGGAAGGAAACCCAACCTTTGTAGACATCGCTGTTTTGCGATGATCTCACCCTATCAGGTAAGCAGCATGATGAGTGGCAGAATGAATGGGAGAGTGGCCAACCTTAGTGTTGGGGGAAGCAGCTGACTGCCCCTCTGCCATGTCTTGCCCTCCTGGTCTTGCTATGCCTTTTTCTGTGCTGCAGCCCCTCTCCTCTTCTACCCCCCAAATAAACTTGCATTTCCACATTCAGAAAATTGGCTGGGTTATGCTGAGAAAGAGACAGAAAAGAATCAAGTATAATCTTTGTCCTTTGGGGGTTTTTTATAGTCAGATTGAGGACATAAAACTCATGCATATGGAACAATATAGGGGACATTGATAAGACTAGCCTGGAGGATGAATGAGTGGTAGGAAATAAGATTAAAGAGGTGGAATGGGGTTAGATTGTGATGGGCCTTGAATTAGCTTAGACTTGATGCAGTAGGCAACGGGGAGCCATTCAAAGTTCTTCAGTAGAGAAGTAATGTAATGAAAGCTAGGCTGTCAGAAACTTAATCTGGTGATGGTGTGTGTCTTAGAGTGGAGAAGAAGGAAACCAGTAATCCCTTAGTTGATTTGTGTTGATAGCTCAAATAGATGATCTTAGGCCTCACCCATGCCTGTAAAAATACTTCAGGGATGCTCCTGACATCCTAGCAGTGGTGGTGGTGAGGATGTGGGGTGGGGAATACGGTCAGTCAGTTCCCAATGGCCTGGAGGAGCTGTCACCAGCCCAGCAGGTGCTAGCAATGGGGTGGGGGAAAGACTGCATTCCCTTTTCTCTCATCTTATTTCCTACCCACCTCTACCAGGTGTTGACTACCTATTTTTCCTTTCTAATAAACAGCTCCCAAATAAAAAAAGGTTTTCTTGCCAACTGAATTTGTAGACAGTCTCCTGGGAAGGAAGCCTGAGCTGCTGCAGAAACAAATCATTGCTCTTGGGGGAGAGCTTTTCGGGAAGCTGATGGAAATGAAATTGAACCTTCTTATTCATGGCTGGAGTGAGACCAGCTCTGATCCAGGAAGGTAATGGCTGTCCCTGAAGGCCTCCTTCTCTTCCTAACTCCTAGAAGTGCTCTGAACAGCAGCTGCTGGGGCTGGAGGGGGAGACGGATTTGCATCCTAAGTCTGTCATGGGCAGCAGAGCTACTCTAGACACACTCCAAGGTCCCCCTAAATCCTATGATCTCATGAACAAAGTCTGAGTCACACACATGTGGTCTTCTTTGGCAGAAAGCGGAAACTTGAGGAATTTGAAATTCAATTTAATTAAACAGATTAAAGATATGATATTTGGAATTTTAAGTATCCTTTACAGAACTAAAAATTTAAAAACAAACAGATACATATATATAGTTTGGTTTATTTAAAAAATCTTTTTTTGGTATAATTGTTGGCAGTTAGATGGCACAGCTCAAACTTTCTGTCTCCAAGTCCAGCACTCCATCCACTTTGTTATTTAACCTCTCTCAGCCTCACTTTCCTCACCTGTAAAATGGAAATAACAATAGTATCTTTATGTAAAGTGCTTTGCAAATCTTAGAGTGCTATAAAAATGCTTCCTATTATTATTGTTAATAATTAGTCACCATCATCATAATTATTATTACCATCAAACTTAGAGATATAGGAAGACCCAGAGAAAATGTTTTTTCTTTAGTAAGGAATGGACTAAATTCAATCTCGTGGATCCAAAAAATACCTGTTCCATTCCTGCTAGGCCCCAATTTGTTCTTCTCTCCGCCAGCTCAACACACCACAGCCCAGATATGTTTTCTGCTCTTTCACATCTGAGGTCACTATCAATTGTAATTTCTGAGGCCAAGGGAAGACCCTCCCTTCTTCCCCAAAACAAAACTGGGGCCTGAAATCCTTATGGTGGGAGGCAAAAGGCTTGCATGATTAGGGATAAGAGTTAAAGTGCCAAATCTCATAGGAGGAGGAAAACAGGGATTAGCATTTGTTCTAAGGAATAGAAGCCCGATATTAAGTCAAGTCCTTCTATGATAATGGTGTTTATAGGAGCATAGTTTTAGAACTGGAAGGAACCTCAGAGGACACTTCAGTTCAATTACTTCATTTTACAGATGAGGAGAATGAGAGAGGTTAAATGATTTTCCCAGGGTCACACAGCTAGTGTCTCATGCAGGATTTGAATTCAATTCTTCCTAACTCCAAGCTCAGTGTTCTATCCAATGTGCCTGGGGCGGGGCAGGGAGGATGAGGGGGAGAGGGAGAGAGGAAGAGTGAGAGAGGTAGAAAGGGAGAGAAGAGGAGAAAAGGGGGGGGGGGGGGGGGGGATGGAGAGAAAGAGGGGAGGAGAGGAGAGAAAAGCCACTGGGTCTGGTAAGTTGCCAGAGGGGGGAAAAATCATAGAAAGGGAAAACTAAGGCAAAGGCAAACTTCTATTCCTCTAAGATTTTGTGAAGGTCATTCAGCCTCAGGCAACTGTGGGGAATGCTGGGGAGGAGTCCTTGCCAGGGTTGGCTGTTATGCTGTAGTCTCCAACAAGAACACTAGGTGGCGATCACAGACAGGGGAGTTCTAAGGTAGTGACCCCAGCAAGAGGCTCAATCACTCTTGCCTGAGACAATGCCATAGTGTGGCATAGACTCACAGGGCTATACATTAGAGTGTGAGCTCCTTGAGATCTGGGGCTGTTTTTGCATTTCCTTTGTACCCCTGACACACAGTAAGCATTTAATAAGTGCCTGCTGATTGACTAATTGATAGTTGTCACACAGATGATCTCTGGTTCATGTCTGAGGGTTGTGTCCCCCCACCACCTCACTGTGGGCAGGGCCTATAGTAGGGAGAGCCCATTAAACTCTCACCACCCTGCCCCCAGAGACAGGCTACCTCTGCCAGTCACCAGGGTACCACTCCACCTAGGCCTTCTTTGAGGCCAGAGTGAGGAAGGGCGCTCGCCCCAGGTGGGGAGCCAGGCTTGGCTCAGGGAATCTCCTACCCTGATGGCAGCCTTTGGGGGCTCCTGTCTCCTTCCCTCTATGCCTCAACTCCAAGCATCTATTTCTATCTGCCAACAGACTCCTCTGTCCTCACCAGTTTTCTGCACTCTTTCCTATGCCAATCTCTTAAGTTCCCCACACCAATTTCTACCTTATATCTTCCTTTCTCACACCCCACCCCTCAAGGACCTGCAGATACTGATGAAGGAGGCCCAAGGCTGAGGGTTGGATCTTCTATGGGGTCAAATGCTCTGGACAGAAAAGAGAATGTGAGAGGAGACGATCGGGGTGGGGAGGGTGTATGTGTGTGTCTCTGTGTGTGTGTGTGTGTGTGTATGTGTGTATGTGTGTGTGTGTGTGTGTGTGTGTGTGTGTGGTTCTTGCAGGGGACAAGCACTCACAGAATGGGCACTTGAGAACAGGATTCATACACGATACATCCCTTACTAAGTTGATCAGGTGCTCTGGTCACACACCCTTCTGTTCAGGGCAGCACAGCTGTGTGAGGGGCTCCTCAGACACCATGAGGTCATAGATTTGGAGGTGAAGTACAGCTCTCTCATTTTACAAATGAGGAAACTGAGACCCAGAGATGTGAAGTGACTTGCCAAGACATCTAGTAAGCTACCTTGTACTTAGAGCTCCTAAGTGTTTGACAAAGTCAGGATGTGAATACAGGTCTCAGACTCTAAATATCATGTGTTTTCCAGTGTACCATGCTGTTTCCTCCCAGACAGGGTGGGGAGGCCTTCCCAGAGCAAGGAATTCTGTGAGCCGGGGCAATGCTTCTAATCCTTCATTGACCAGAGCTTGAGTGACCATGGGCAGGAAACACCATGCTCAGTATCCACCCCAGTGATCCTAGCTCATGCTCTCTAGGCGCCTTTCTCACACAGAAAGGCCGGGGACCTGCTAGGTAAGAGAATGAGGCTAGGCCCCAGGGGCTACCGTGTATAGCTACTCTCTGACCAATTGCCTTGCCCACCCCCCACCCCCCTGCCAATTTCAGCACAGAAACAACAGCTGCTTCACCTAATTAGCATGAATCCCAGCTGGAGGAGCCAGGTCGAAGAGCAGCAGGATAGAAGGAGGGGCTGGGGGAGACAGACGGTAGAGGAATAAGCCACTGCAGGAAGCTGAGTAGAGAAAAAGATGCTAATGGTATTGATTGAGGGGCTCGGAGAGGTAGAGAGGAAGGGCTACATGGGATGAGGGAGGGTCCTGAGGAGTTAGGGAGAATGGGGCGGGGAAGCTAAGGGTGCACATGGGAAGGGGATGGGGCCTAATATTCCAGACTGGGAAAGGACAAGGCCTGACGGGTTGGCCCATGAGGGGCTTGAGGGGTCATAATGAGAAGATTTGGCCTGAGGGGTTAGGCAGAGAGAGAATAGGGATCTTTGAAAAAAAAAAAGACATAAAAAAAATGTGTATGTTCAATAGGAATGTCTATGTAAAGCCTATATCAGATTGAGTGCCATCTTGGGAAGGAAGGGGAAGACAGAAGGGGAGAAAAATTTTAAACTCAAAAGCTTATGGAAGTGATTGTTGATAAATCAAAATAAATTAATAAAAAATTTTTAAAAAGACATGAGAATAGGGATCTTTGGTCCATAGTATTTTAGAGCTAGAAGGGACCTTAGAGATGATTTAATCCAATGCCCTCATTTTACAGATGAGGGAATTGAGCCCTAGAGAGAAACAGGGCCAGAGAATGGGAAAGGAGAGAGGAAGGGATGAAGACAGACACATATGACATATATGTGGCTTAGGGCTGCTAACAGGCGCAGCATGGACTGTATGTGCTCTGTTGATACTCAAGTGAGAACAGTCATCTCTGCTGCTGGGCAGGCTATGGGGATGAGAGTGGGCAGCTCAGTTCTCAGCTCTGAAGCACTTTGTGCCTTGGATGATGTCAAGCAGCCCCTCCTGCCAGAGACAGTGGAATCTCACAGACCCTCCTCTCCCTATCACCCCTATCTCTCCACTCCCAGTTGCCGTGGCCACCATGATGCCTGGAAAACCCTGAGATGCAAATGCCCAAAGGGAAAATGTATCTTTCATAATTTCTCTTCCATACATCACCTTCCTTCAATTTTTATTGCATGGATCCTAGCCCAGGCCCTTAATACCTCATTCTTAGGCTATGGTGACAGCTTTGTAACTAACTGTTTTTTTCCAATTCAAACATTTTTTGTTGTTTGGTCATTTTCAGCTGTGTCCGACTCCTTGTGACCCCATTTGAGGTTTTCTTGGCAAAGATATTGGAGTGGTTTGCCATTTCCTTCTCCAGCTTATTTTATAGATGAGGAAACTGAAGCAAACAGGGTTAAGTGACTTGCCCAGGGTCATACAGCTAGTAAATGTCTGAGCATAAACATTCATCAAGTGTCGAACACGGGCAAGCCATTATGCTAGGCACTGGGGCTATAAAGACAAAACAGTCCTTGCTCTCAAGGGGCTTATATTCCACCGTACATAAATAAGTAAATATCAAATAATTTGAGGACAAGAGAACACTGGAAAAGCCAGAGAGGCTTCCTGTACAAGGTGGTGTTTGAGATAGGCTTTCAAGATCATCTTGTGAACATCTCTGTACTCCAATCAACCTATCCTACACAGGTCTATCTTCTTAAAAATTCCATCATGTTGTAATTTTGCTCAGAAAACTTCCGTGGCTCTCCATTAACTAGAGAATCAAGGTTATCCTCCTTTACTGGTGTCCGAGGCTTTTTATGATCTGACTCTTCATCTGACCCAGACCTGGCTTTCCTAGAGTGTGACCACAGATGAGTCATTTATGTTCTCTGAACTTTGGTTCCCTCAAATGTAAAATTAGGGAGCTCTAGGAGATAATTCCAAGGTACCTTCTGTCTTTAAATTCTGTTATTCTAGCCTTCCAGCCTTCAAACTCCCATGATTTCCTCTCACGTTGCTATATTGTAGTCATAACGATATTCTCTAACTTAGAGGACCCTGCAGTTTCTTTTCTCCCTTTGTTTCTGTTTCCTCTTAACCAGAATGACTTTTCACTTCTTCTGCGTGCCTAAATACTATTTATCTTTTAAGGCCTTCATTTTGGAGGCAGAGTGACTATCACAACATTTCCTGCCCAAACACTTGCCATTGTCTCCAAAGACAGTAGAGTTCCCAAATCCTTCCTTAACCACTTTTTGCTCCTGGGAGGTTGACCCTCCCCAGGAGGGTACAAGGAGAGACCCTATAATAACAGGGAACAAGGATGATCAAGCCTGTGGATACTAGGACTCTGATGCTGAGCTGCCCACCTTTCCCTGGTGAGAAGAATCGTTGGCAATGATACCTATGGGGGCATAGGTCAGGGTCCTCACGAGAACACTTACCCAATTTCACTTGGAGTGGGGATGGTTTGTAATTCATGGCTACAGTCTCTCCTTCTCGGGCATCACAGTCTCCATCTGAGATGGATGCAGCTGCTGGATCCTGGGGAGAGAAAACAATTGGGAAGAGGTCGCTAAGAGCCAAATGAAAGGACTTCAATACACTGATTTCCCTTTCTGACTCAGGATTTCTTGAGGGAGAGGTTGATGTGGACTGTGACCTGTTTCCCCTCACCTTTTTCCAGTGGGAGGAGATAGTCTGGGCCCCATTAATCACCCTGCTATGTTCTATAAATCCTTCAAGGCCCAACTCAGTTCCCACCTTTTTTATGAAACCTTCCTTGGTTACTCCAGCCCACCCAAATATCTCCCTCCTCTGGTCACAATCCGTATCAACATATTAATATTTTATGCTTAATACAGTCCTGGATTTTTCTCTTACTGTGAATGTAGGGTATGAGAGAAGGGGTGGGATAGAAAGGAGAAAATGGAGGAGAGAGATAGAGTGGTTAGTCCTCTTGGGCATTCATACACACCCAGACTAGCAGGGTGGAAGGGAGCCCCTCAAGACCTGTCCAGCCCCAGAACATTTTCGGACATCCACTTCTTTCATGTGCTTACTCAGTACCAAACCTTACTATGGACCTTATTCATTTCCTGGTCCCACAAGGATAGTTACACAGGTGGCAGTTTCAAGGTCTCCTGCCTCTGGCTGGGGCCCCAGGCTACTTGGAACCTGACCTCCAGAAACTGCCTTCTTAGCCCAGACTGGATTTTGGCCAGCGGCACAGCCCAGGATTTGATTCTCCCAATTAATTTCTTCTTAGTGCTAGAGGGATGTTGACAGGTGCAATAGGATGGAAGCAAACATTTTGTTGTCTGGCCTGGCTGGTGCGTTAACTGTGAGCACTTCAAACTGCTGCTGGGGAACCAAGGCTTTGCTCCAGTTCACAGGGAAAGGTGGGGCCTGAGGGCAAGACCCAAGGAATTGGCTTCTCATCATACTCTATCTCTAGCTCTTTAGTTTTCCTACTGCTGAAAGCAGATACACATCCAGCAAGGTGCCAGGCTGCCGCTACAAGCACACCAAAATACAACTGTTTTCTGAACTCTGAGATGAAGGTGTTAAACCAAAGTCCCAAACACAGCATGGCCCATCCCAATGGGCCCTATGGTCAAATCATGAATCTCTTCCTCCTAAATTCTTAAACATTTAATTTATCACAATTACTCTCCAACTTCTCCTCCTTGAAGTTTATATCATCCCAATTATACCACTCTCTCTCTCCATCTTTTTCCATGTCACAAAACAATCTCCAGGAAATTTTCCCTTGTGAAATTTTATTTTTATTGATACTTTTTGTTTCTAAATCACATTCATTTCCAAATATGTTCCCCCTCCAATGCCTTATGTGACAAGCCATCATTTGTGTTGCTGTTGTTCAGTTGTTTTCAGGGTTGTCCCACTCACCATGATCCCATTTGGGGTTTTCTTGGCAGAGATACTGGGGTGATTTGCCATTTCCTTTTCCAGCTCATCTTGCAGATGAGGAAAAACTGAGGCAAACGAAATTAAGTGACTTGTCTAGAGTCACACACCTAATAAGTGTCTGAGGCCAGATTTGAACTCACAAAGATGAGACTTCCTGACATCCTATCCCCTGCGCCACCTAGCTGCCTTTGTAGGATGATTAAAAAAAAAAAAAAAAAAGAAAAAAGAAGAAAGGGCAGTTCAGTAAGACCAAGATATTTATTATATGACAGCATTTCAAACTCATAGTCCCCTTCCTCTGCAAAGAGGAGGTTCATTTTCTCAACCTTTCCTAGGTTTTCAGTTGCAACGTGTTGGCTGTTCTTCGCCTTGATGTTGCTGTAGTCACTGTTTTCTCGGTCCTGCTGACTTCACTTTACATTAGTTCATGTCTTTCCATGCTTCTCTGAATTCTTCATCTTCATCATTTTTTATAGCTTAGTGATATTCCAATAAATTCATGTACATTTTGTTTAGCCATTCCTCAGCTGATGGGCTTTTCTTTTCTTCACAGTTCTTTGTTACCACAGAAAGTGATTCTGGGGATAGTTTAGAATATAAGGGACTCTTCTTTAACCTTGATGGTGTAAATACCTAGAAGTTCTTCCACATTTTTCAATGGCAGTGGCACCTGGCTTACAGTCTTCCTCTCTACCTCTTGTTTTTATTCTTGGAGTAATAGAAAAAAAATGCTGGATTTGGAGGCAGAGGCCTTAGGTTCAAATCCTATCTCTGGCATCTGGGTGGTTTTGGACAGGCATTTCCCCTCTCTGAGCCTCAGTTTCCTCATCTTTTTTTTAATTTAATTTTTATTTTCAGTTCCAAATTCTCTCCCTCTCTCCACCCTTTTCCAACTCACTAAGAAGGCAAAAATACAACATCCATTCAGTTTCATCATCTGTGGAATGAAGAGGTTGGGTTGGATTAGCTAACTTCTACATTTCCCTGCCACTCCCCATCTATGATGCCATGCCCCTATCACCTACAAATAGAAGCATCTAGAGGACCTTTATGTCTACAGAGAAATACACAGGAAATCTTCCATGAAAAAACCTCCGTTGAGGTTTTTATGCCCCATTTTATGCCTTAGCTGAAATTGATAGTTATTGCTAAACTTTGTAGTTGCATATATTAAGGATTTTTCTATGTTCTTAATACATACAAGAGATACCTGGTAGGAGGAAAACCTTAAAGAGTACTCTAAAGCAACAGTATGAGAATGTATAAAATGTTAAGATCATGTATTCTCTATTTTTGTTGCTGTTTACTTGTTTCAGTCGTGTCTGACAATTTGTGACCCCTTGTGGGGTTTTTTTGGCAAAGATACTGGAGTGGTTTGCCATTTCCTTCTATAGTTCATTTTATGGATGAGGAACTGAGGCAAACAGGTTAAGTGACTTGCCCAAGGCCACACAGCTAGTAAGTGTCTGCGGCCAGATTTGAACTCAGAAAGAAGAGTCTTCCTGACTCCAGGCCTGGCACTCTGGGCACTATAGCGCCACCTAGGTGCCCATTCTCTATTTACCTCTCAGTTAATTATGACTATAAAGGTGTGATCTGTTGTAAACAAGTCATCAGTGAAGCCTGACTTAATACTTTAATCAAGGATACATCCAATGTATATATAGATCATTTTCATAAAGATTTTGTAGAAGTCTTTATACTTCACAGGTATGTTTTTCAAGAGGCACAAGAACAAACACAAGCCTGTCAGAGCTCCTTCTCCTATACCTAAGCCTAACTCTATGAGAGGTAGCATGGACTGGGTTTGGAGTCAGACCTATGTTTAAGTGCTGGCTTTGCTACATTACCCCAGCCATGTCACAGTAAACAAATCACTTATTCTCTCTGAGCCTCAGCATCTTCATTTGTAAAATGAGAATAATAATACTTGTATTACATACCTCATAATGTCATAGACCACAGAACTTAGAGAAAGAAGGGAACTTAGAAGATTCTTTGAGGAGAATGCTTTGTAAATTGTAAAATAACATACAAAAATAAATTATTACTGTTATCATAGCCAACTTCCCCTGTGATCTACTACCAGTAGAGAAAATGGGGTGGGCAAAGTATTTCAGTGGCAGGGATGGGGGGGATTGGAAGTGAGGGAACAGTCACACAAACTCTAGTCATATGGACATTGACATTTGTTTCCTTTCTGTTGGACCAGGTTCAAAGAAGGGTGGGTGCCTAGGATAGAAACAATGGCTTGAGGATGAACCTTTGGGGGTCATAAATAACTGCTATGGCACTCTTTGAAACCCAAAGGCATTTCTATCACAAAGCAAGGAAACCTGGCCTCTGACTATAGTGTTTTTTATACCTATGGAGAAAACTCTTGCTAAAGCTAGAAAGTTGGCAATGCTTGTCTTAGTATCTCTTCTCCCAGTATCATTCCCAGTTCCTCTTCACCTTCTGGCAAATAATGCCCTAACCTCTGCTCCATTAACCAGCCCCACATCCCCCTATCCACCCTATCCAGTGGTCCCTACTGCAGTTATTGCAAAGGCTCTTCAAATCCATATGTGAATACATAAAAAGCAGGCATACCTCCTAAACACTAAATAAAAATTAGATCTCAAACATGTCTTCCTATTTTTAAAAACTTAACTAGATGCTGCTGTGATGCATAAAATTCAAGTTAATTTAAAAGCATTACTGAATTCAAAGGTTTTTTTTTAAAAAAATCTTTATGTATTTTCCCCAATCATGTGGAAGTCTATGAAATTTATTTATGTTAAAAATGGGTCCCTATACTCAAAAAGCTTGGGTACCATTGCTCTAAACCATCTCTCTCCCCTATTAAACCCTACTCTCGTCTATTTATCAGAAGGGCTTTATATGAAAAGCTAATTCACTCAGAAGTAAATGACAGGTCAGGCCACAATGTGACATCCATCTATCTCAGGGAAATAAGCATTTGACGTTCTAAAGGGAAATTTCAGGCAATCTGGTAGGCCAGTGAGGAGCCCTTAGTGCCTTTCACATTCAACTACTCAGGCTGCTCCCTTCTCTGCCCACACTACACAGAACTGGTCAGAGAGCAGGCTGGGTTGGCCTAAATTGCAAGGGACAGTCCCCCTGAAGGTCTAAGCTCCATAATGACCTCAGCACTGGGCCCACTGTATGTGATGACTCAATAAAGTAGGAAAATGTAACTGTCCCACTGGCTTCTGTTCCTTTTGAAATAAGGAGGTGGGAAATCAGTGTGTTTGCTAAAGGAGAAAAAAAGAAACTGACCCAAATGTTGAGGAAGTAAGCCTTTTTCACCCTCAGCACACACCGATCTGGCCCTTCTCTACCTTCCTCTGGCTCTTCAGGGGCCGAGCACACGCTCTTGCCCTTGATGCTATGCTGTCCTGGGTTGTTCTCAGGCTGTTTTCTCTCACAGTGCCTGAGAAGCCCCTAGGCGCAGGGTCCCAGTCTACTTCTTTGTCTTCTTTTCAGCAGAGTTGGCTCAGGGTGGTGAATGGTGGGCTGGGTCAGTTAATTTGGCCTTGATTAATTCTCAAGCACTAGGGAAGAGATGGACCTGAAGTAAATGAGAGAAATCCTACAGCTAAAAGACATCACTTGCCAACCTTCCCTTTTCCCTTCCTGCAGTGTTCTAGTGCCAAAGCAGTTCTTTAGCTTGGCAAGGCTGAGGAGCAAGAGGGGGACCAGGGGTTCAAGTGGCAAGTATCAGAACCATTTTGTCTGCCCCCTAAGAGCAGAGGATGGGAGGAGGGATGGTGGCTTAGTACGGAGGCAGTAGGCTAGAACAGGCACAGCTGCCAGGTGGGGCTGGGCTGGCATTTCTAAAACGTAGACAAGGAGGCATTTTGAGGTGGTGTGGGGGAGAGCTAATACATGTTCAAACTGTTGGCAGTGGCCACAGAACCTAGAAAACACACTGCTGGGCAATTAGAGAGTAGAACGTGAAGGAAGAACAAGGAGGAGATACAAAAGGGCAGAAGAAAGAGGCCTTTTGAATTTGAAGAGATGTAGCTGCTGTGCAAACACACAGGGCAAGCAGGACATAGGTAGGGGAGGGTTAGCTTGAGATGTTTTGAGCTGCCCTTTGGAGTGAGGTAGAAAGCTTGGGCCCAGCAGGCATGGGTGTCCATAAGTTGGGGCTGTTGGTTGGGGGAGAGCTCTTGGCTAATGACTGATCCCAGGAAGGCCTTGAGGCAGAGGGCTGGCTAAAGGTGGCCAGGCTTGGACCAAGCCAGGTGCTTGCCCCTTCCTACATGCGGGACTTAGAGCCCCCAGTGGCCTGACACAGCTATGGTTTTGCCAGGCTGAGGAACTGCCGAATTCAGCCTCAATTCCTTCCCGAAAGTGTACTGAGAACCCCTACAGGCCCAGGGAATTTAATTCTTCCTCCTTCTTATCGCCCTTACTCTGTTGTGGTCCACTTAGGTAATCCTGGTCACCATCCCCACTGCAGTAAAGGAACAGGATGTGAGTAGCTCTTCTGTCCTCCTTATGGTTCTGCAGTCAGAAGGCATAGGAGAGACCAGAGCTTGCTGCAGACTGGGCATGGCCAGCACCTCTGGGGAGAACCTTGTGTCTCTCAGTTCTTCTGGGAGGGGGCTCCAATTGGCCATCCAGGGTCCCAATTTCCATATGTCCGATTTTAATGTGCATTAGGTGTTTGATCTACTTTGTCTAAAAGCAACACACCAATCCTTCTTCCTTCCTCTGCTTCCAAGGGAGCCAGGGGAAGTGTCTACTCTGAAGCAGGTGCCATGCCCTGCAGCTCCACCTCAGCATAGCTGGTTTATAATCTCAGCACATGCTGAGATTATACAACCTTCTTGACATTTGAAGCCCTTCAGAATTTGGCTCTTGTTTACCTTTCTAGGCTTATTACAATTACCACTTAGAATCTATATTTCATATGTTTAGTATGACTGTACATGTATAGACTATATCAGATTGCGTGCCACCTTGGTTAGGCCAGGGAGATTTTAGCTCCTGGTGGGACCCGATTTAGGTTGCATGTCTTTCAATGAGTAGCAAGGGCACTTCTCGGACCAAGTCTCCTGACAGTTGTACCCCACTTCTTTCCCCTTCTTCCCCCATCCTCAAACTCTTCCTGGAATATGCATGGAGATTATACTACACTAAGACAGTGGAGGAAGAAGGTTAAAAAGGAGGAAGAGGAGGAAGAAAACATGGATCCTGACTCCAGGTGAGCTTAGCAAGATGTGTCTGTTCCCAGCATTATGCAGATTGTTCTAGGACTGGCACTTGTAGCCTCTAGCCAGGCCCTCCACCAAGCTATGTACACTAGGAGCCAGAAAGGTCTCTCAGGCCCTTGCCTCAACCTCTGAAGCTTGAGGCCGGAATAGAAATACACCCCCTCTTTTCAGTGGTTCCATAGAGACCACTACATATTATATACCTGGGGCCTCAAATGATTGAGTGCCAAATGATTGGCACTGCCCATCAGAGAGGTGAAGCTGCTTGAAGCAGGAAATGGCCTGACCTTCCGGCCGGGGGGCAAGAGGGTGGCCCTAGTTCTGATTTTCAGCAAGCAAAGGGCTAGTGGACTAAATAGCAGGAGCAGCCCATGTTTCCAACCTTGAGAGAGGACTAGTCCAGTATATGTTAATCCTTGATCTCTTCAGCATCTGAAACTGCTGACTACATACTCCTCCTACATAGACTCTTCTCCCTGGGTTTTCCTGACACTGTTCTCTCCCTAGTTTTCCTACCTGTTTGACACTGCCCTCCCTCCCCCCAATTCTCCTTTGCTAGATCACAGTCCATGTCTTATATTCTAAAGGCCAGGGTCCAAGGTTTGGACCCTCTATACTCCCCCTCATAGTGATTCCCTCAGCTCCCAGGGGCTGTGCTCAGCTCCCAGCTTTCAGTTACCATCTCTATACAGATAACCCCCAAATCTATCTGTCCAGTCCTAGTCTCTCTCCCAAGATCCAGCCCCCCATTAACACTTATTGGACACCTCCAACTGAACATCCCATTATCATCTAACACTCAGCATGTGTAAAACAGAACTCATTGTCTTATCCCCTAAACCTACTTCTCCACCAAATTTAACTCATTTCTGTGGAGGGACCTACCATTCTTCCAAGTCTTACAGGTTCATTCTATTATAGTCAACCCTTCCCTCTTCTTTACTCTCCTCCGACTCCCATCCAATCAGCTGATTCCACTTTCAAAAGACTTCTCACAACCATCTTCTTTTCACATGGCCACCTCCCTATTTCAGGCCCTGGACTGCAAATTCTAATTTGACTCCCCACTTCTAGTCTCTCCCCTTTTACCAACCTATTCTCCACAAAGCTGCCAAAAGAATCTTCCACTACTCCTCAACTGAAGAACTTTAGCAGCCCCCTGTTGTCTCTAGGATAAAATACAACCTTCTTGACATTTGAAGCCCTTCAGAATTTGGTTCTTGTCTACCTTTCTAGGCTTATCACCATTACCACTTAGAATCTATATTTCATATGTTTAGTATGATTGTATATGTATAGACTATATCAGATTGCATGCCGCCTTGGGGAGGGGAGGGAGGGGGAAGATTTGGAACTCAAAAATCTTATAAAAGTGAATGTTGAAAACTAAAAATAAATTAAAAATTTAAAAATCTGTATTTCAACCAAAGTGATCAAATTGCTGTTCCCAGAATTTGGCATTTCATCTACCTTTCCTATGTACCCCACCTTACTTTTTTCTCTTAGAATCTCTATCTTCCTTCAGACTTTGGCTTATGTGCCTCCTCCTATGGGAAGCTTTTCCTGATTCTCCCTAGCTGTTGGTGTTCATTCTTCTCCAAATCACTGTATGTATACTCCTCTGTCTACATGATGTAAAATCCTCAATAGAAATGTATGCTCTTGGAGAGCAGGGACCTTTTATTTTCATTTTTTCAACTCCAGTCCCTAGGACAGTTCTTTGTACATGGTAGATACTTTGTAACGCTTGTTGCATTGGATTGCCACATAATAACAATGGCTAACATTTACGGCTTACAAAGGGCTTTACCTAAGTTATCTCATCAGATTCTTCAAAGTCCCTGTAGCATACTCCCATTTCACAGTAGAGGACAGTGTTATTTTCTGGTCCTGGCCAATCCTGGTGTGGTCCAATGTGCCATGCCACCAATAATCCTGGGTTATGGTGTCTGAACCTACTCCCTTTCCAATCCAAAGCAGCATGAGAGCTCATACTTCTTCCACCCCAGTCGTCTGATGGAAGATGGGAGAGAAAAGATTATTCTAAGAAAGCTGTGTCAAACTTGGATTTCCCAAAGAAAATAGCACTTAGTCATGTATGTCAAGCCTGGAAAATGCAATTGAAGTCTCCAAAAAGAAGCAAAAGACTCTAAGCGAAATTCTTTCCTCTCATGAACCTGCACTATATACTTCACAAATGACTTTTCCAAAGTTGGCTTAAGGTAAGACCACTGCAGGAATCCTAGGTGCAGATGCCCAAGGTGACAACCTACTCGTGACCAGTCTTTAGTGGTTGGTGAGCCCATCTAGAGACTCCAGGAGGGAGAGGTCTAGCCATCACCAACCCCATAACAAAGAGGGAGAAAACTGAGGCATAAAAATTCTGACAGTAGACTTTTTTTTATAATACTGTAATCTGAGGATGAGAATAATGTGCATGTTGTATCAAATGAATGGAATGATAAATGGCACTTTATCAGGGTTCTAGAGTCCTGAATTTGTCAAACACCACTCTTCTGAATGAAGGGCACTTTTAAATGTATTCTTAGAATCATGGAACTTCAGATCTGAAAAGGAACTGAGAATTTCCACCAGAAAATAGAGGATCAGAGAAATGAAGTAGCAGATTAAGACCAGAGGTGGGGTGAAAACACAGGTATCCTAACTAAGTGCTGGTTCAGTGTTTCCTCATTCCAACACACTGCTTCTTGTATTTATTCTTTTTTTTTTTTTTTTTTGCTTTTTGGTGAGGCAATCTGGGTTAAGTGACTTGCCCAGGGTCGCACAGCTAGTAAGTGTCAAGTGTCTGAGGCCAGATTTGAACTCAGGTCTTCCTGACTCCAAGGCTGGAGCTCTATCCACCGTGCCACCTAGCTGCCCCTGCTTCTTGTATTTATTCTGACAATGTATTTTGGAAGAGATACAACAGGAAACAAAGCACAAGGATAAAAAGGAACTTCTCTGGGTGGAAAGCATTCATTTCAGGGATGCCTAGAGACTGGTACTGAGACCAGTGTTATTTAAAATTTTCCTTAGTGATCTGGAAGAGTGATTGCAGAGTAAAATTGGCAGGTTTGTGGTTGACAAAACTTTTCTGAATAACAAGAAGCCAAGCTGAGAAGGGATGGACTTTTAGACCTGCAGGACATTTTTGTGTAGTAAAGTATAAAGTAATGGATTAAACAAAAGATAAACCAAATGATTATTGAAAGGTAATGGGTTCTGAGTTGTGAGTAATGACCCAGGAAAAGGATATATCTGCTCCTTGAATACACCGGCCCAGCGTCCCACTGCAGCCAAAGACCAAAAGTTGGCCATTGTCGGCAGTGGGACCAAAGACAGAATGAAAATTATTTTCTTTCCCTTGTGTAAATCAAGGAACAATGTGTGAACTGCTGCCTCTCCTCTCCTCATCCCCTGCTTCCAGGAATACCAATACATGTCTGATTGTTGTATTTCAGGGCTGATATAATAAAGTTGGAGAAGGTCCCAAGAAGGGCAATTACAATGATCAAGGAGATTGAAGGAATGAATGATGGAGAGGCTACAAAAGAAGGGCAGACTAATATAATTAGGACTCTTCAGTCTGCAAGATGAAGTTTGAGAGGTGACAGGATCAAAGTTTATAAAATCATGCAGGGCATGAATGAGATACATTTGGACTTCTTCCCGAATCCCAGAATACTCCAACAAGGAGGTCAGTAAGGTTAAACTCTGGGGTTGATCAGATCCAAATGGTGTGACTATAGGGGAAGGATGGGAATAAGAATTTCTACAGAGCCTGTCATTGTTGTTCAGTTGTTTCAGTTGTGTCTGACTCTTCGTGACCCCATTTGGGGTGTTCTTGGCAAAGATACTGGAGCGGTTTGCCATGTCCTTCTCCAGCTCATTTTACAGATGAAGAAACTGTATAAAGTATAAAGGGTTAAGCGACTCACCCAGGGTCACACAGCTAGTAAGTGTCTGAGGCCAGACTTGAACTCAGGAAGAAGGGCCTTCCTGACTCCAGGCCAGCACTCTTATTTACTGCACCACCTAACTGCAATTATGTAGAAAGCCTACTAAGTGCTTTACAAATAATATCTCATTTGATACTCACAACTCTTCGAGGTAGGTGTTAAAATCCTCATTTTATAGTTGAGAAAAATGAGGCAAATGGAGGTTAAGTGACTTGCCCAGGGTCACACAGAGCCACCGAGCTTCTCCTCTCCCCCCTCCGGGCCATTAAAGAACTATCTCAAGACAATGGGATGTATTGGGAGTGGATCCATTGAGCTTTGTCTCAAAGAAGTATAGATGCAAGTATTTGCTCTTGGTATAGTAGAGTGAACAGTTAGAAGGCTTGAATTTTAATCCTGACTGGCATTTACTGACTGAATGCCTCTGGGAGAGTCATGTAATTTCTCTGAGCCTTGGTTTCCCTATCTGTAAAACGTGGATGATAATATTTGCCCGTCATCGAGTTTTTTAAAAAGGGCTGTATAACTTTCAAAGTCCTATAAAAAATATGATCTATCACCCTGATTTTAAATATTCCAATGTCAGCAAGAGACCAAGGAAGAGAGGTTAATAATTAAAGGCATTGCCTCAGAAGCTTTTTCAACACAAGGGGTTCTCTGTCATCCCAGCTCCTGGGTCCTGGTTTGGCCCAGAATCAGGGTACACCTGTAAGCCTCTGAATTTCTCTCAGGTTGTAAATGCCTTCTGGAAAAGCCTGAACTTTGAGGGCACCTAGAAATAGAAGAAAGTATAAAGGAGGCCAGAAGGAAAATAATTCCTGCTCTAGAATCAGACTGACTCTGGTATTTTTGCTCCTTATTAATGTTGCTATGAAACCAACTTGACCTTTTGGACTCCAGATCCTAGTCTGCTCTTTGTTGTTATTATTGATGAGATGTTTCAGTTGTGCCTGACTCTCCACGACCCCATTTGGGGCTTGCTTGGCAAAGATAATGGAAGGGTTTGCCATTTCCTTCTCCAACTCATTTTCCAGATGAGTAACTGAGGCAAACAGGATTAAGTGACTTGCCCAGGGTCACACAGCTAATAAGTGTCTGAGGCTGCATTTGACCTCAGATCCTCCTGACTCTAGGGCCAGTGCTCTATCCACTGCTTCACCTAGCTGCCCCTAGACTGCTTTAACATCATACAATTCCCTGATTCCCTAAGTCTTGCCTGAGTAGCTGAACTGGTCCAGACGGCTGAGCAATCCCTGCCTTTTTGGTGCTTGAGATGTCACATGGCTGAGGCAGCTAATTAAGCTTGAAAATGGTAATTTCAGGACTGATGCAAAGCAGTCTTATTTTATGTTCCATGCAGGGTAGTGAGGTGAGGGATTTGCAGGAGGGACCAAAGTTTTATGGTGATCATGACCCTAAGGGTTAGTATAAGTTAAAAAAAACCAACAGGTTCAAAAAAGGGCTTAAATAAGTCCCTGGCAGATCCATAATTGATTTTAGGAGTCAGTCAACAAGTCTGTATGGAGCACTTGCTGTGTTCAGATGAAGACTAGGGGCTGTAGACAACAAAGAGATATATGACAAGATCCCCTCCCTTATGAGGATTTTAGTTCATTTAAGGAGCCAAAAGTCACACACGAAACAGCAACAAATGATAGGTCAGTACAGAAAACACTCCCGAGTGGTCTGAACATTGCAATGTGCCACACTTTCAGAGGGGCACTGACAAGATGATGCGTATCAGTCAGTTGACAAGCCTTTATTAAGCCCTTAGTACACACTAGTCACAGTGCTAAGTGCTGAGAATACAAACATGGTGAAGGAGCACCAATTAAATTAAATTAAGAAAATGCAAAAGTATCAGTTCTTTTTTTTAGTCAACAATTGTTTATTAAGTGCCTACCAAGTACTAAGCATTGTTATTCTTTCATGTTATTCTTGCAGAAAAGGTGGAGAGGTGTGTATCTGATAAAAACAAAAAAGATGAGTTTCAATCCCTAGTTGAAAGGCTCAGTTTCAACATGGCAGGGGATCTCTAGAGGAAGGTACCAGGGACTTCTGCTTGGCCCCTAAAGTATCGATTCTAATGCAGCAGGAAGTAAGGTCAGCCTTAAGATAGCCATGTTCTTCAGTCCAGTGGAAAAGGAACAGGCTGATAAGAATTGTCTGTGTAGGCTGGGCAGGATGTGAACAGTGAGAAATGGGTCTTTTCTTCTGCATGGTGAGTGAATGGTACTCTGAATCTATAAGAAGCTCCATGTTGCCCCTTCTAAGGGGGGCTCTCTCTGTATGGTGGGGACAAAGAGAAAGAAGCTTACCATGGAGGACCAACCTGGCTGGCAGGGCCAGCTGGAAGTCCTGTAGGACTCAGGCTAAGAAGGATAAGAGCAGGGGTTAATCTGGTATAGGTAGACCTCTGAGGGGTCCAAGAATTCATTTAAGGGGTCTGTGAATGTGGATAGAAAAAATTACATCTTTCTTTTCACTAACCTTTAACTGAAATCTGCTATTTCCTTCAATTATTTAAAAGCAGTATTCTGAGAAGGGGTCCATAGGCTTCACAAGATTGCTAAAGGAGTCCATGACACAAAAAAAGGTTAAGAACTCCTTGATCAGATGCCAAAAGCTCAAACAGACCAGGGTGAAGCATTCCAGTCTCAGGTTTGAGAGACTGGCTTTCCTGGGTCCATAGCCAGGAGACAGAAATCAGCTCCTTTTGTTTGGGTACTATCATACTTGACTCAGTGACCTCTGAGCACCTTTTTGACCCTGGGATTCTTTTAGTCAGGGCTTCAGCAGCACAGGCTGCCCCAGCAACATCTCGTTTGTTCAGTTCCCTCTAGTTTGCTCCTCCAAACCTACCCTGCCTCTGTCCTCAGCCCCCGCACATCACCCTTTGCTAAAAATTATTCCAATTGTTCTTGCTCCTTCCGCCTCCTCACACAGTTACAGCCATTCCCTACTTAGCTCCCTTCCTCAAGAAGGCCCCTCTCCCTGAGCGTCTGCCCTTCCTCCCCTGATATTCCCAAAGGGCCAAGGACTCAAATCTAAAGCTTAAACACTCCTCTTCAGCCACTGGCCTGTGGCCTGGGACCCAAGAGTGGATAGGTCTTGCCTTCCCAAGACAAACTCCTTGAGGGCAGAGACTATGACTTCATGGACTCCCCAGAGCACAAGACTGGCTCATTCATAGCAGATGATCAGTTAGAGACTTGTTAACTGATGGATTGATTATGTCTCCAGGGAACAGGAGCTGCTTTCTCAGAGGACTCCTGGGAAAGAAGCGCTTATGGCCCAAGACTAGCTCTCTGCTCTACTTTTTCAGTTTCAAAGGCTAAAAGGGGCAAAATCCCAGACTTCATGATATCCTAGGGACCAGTTAGCTCTTGGTACCTTTTTGCCACATTTTAAGAAAAGCTTGTCAGGGGCAGAAGTGTTTGAGGAACGTGAGGTCACTGATCCTCAGGAGCTGTTTTAGAGAGATGAGATGGATGGAGATTTCTGACATACTGCTATTCATTTCAACATTCTTTCTTCCAAGACTCCAGACACATAGGACAAGAGCAACTGCTCTGGTCAGCCTCTTGCAGTCTCAACAATATCCACGAGGCATCTGTATCTGAAGGAAAGAACTGGTCAGCCTGACACAGACCAATCTATCTCCCCAGGCCTTCATATACAGCTACCGTTTCTAGATGTGATTCAAGGTGAGGACGATGGAAGGATGTTCCTAGGAAACCAGCATCTGGGAGGAAGGAGGTATGGAAAGGATGTCTGGTGACATGGAAAGCCACAGGTAACAGGGATGAGAATCATAGATTCCAAGGGGAGATATGGAAGCCTCAAACCTTTAGTGGAATATAAGGGGATTCCCTCTTCTCCTTTCCCTCGCCCCGTGTGTCCCAGATACATGTGTCCTTCCTCAGTGTGGATAGACAGTCGTGGCATCTGACCAAGTTCAGTTTCCTAGAGCAGGTTCCCTTTGCCTGCAACAGCATACCAAGATCTTCTTCTTACTTGCTCCTCTCTCTAAAGCTACATGAACCTGTCAGGCCTCTGGCCTTGATTAGTGAAGGTGACAGAAGAAGATGGGCAGAGCCCAGAAGGACTTCTTGAGGTTGGCTGGGGCACTCTCAGAGGGACTGCGACTGTGAGGATTTATGGATGTCTGTGGACGAGCAGTAAAATCCAGGGCTGGTCTGTACCTCATGTCTGGCTGATCCTGCTGACAGTGTATCACTGAGCAAACCCTCATGCCAAACAAAAGGGTTGGCAGCTTTATGCCTTCTAGGACTGGCCTGCCAGCCAATACAGGTACAGTCCTGAATCACTGCTGATGCCAAGCACTGAGGCCTTTAACCCCAAAACTCAAAGCTCTGTCCTGACAGAAAGAGATGCCTGGGTGGGGAGAAAAAGGGTCAGAGACGAAGGGAGATTGAGAATAACCAGGGGAAGGGCAATTCAGGGAGAGATGAGAGATAGCAGAGAAAGGGAGAGAGAAAATTTAAGTTCTAGCATAATTTCACAAAGAACCCCCTGGTTTGTGGTCAAGAATCTGTACTATTTTTGCTCTCACAATTCCACTCATTTACTGGTGCTTGCCTGAGGGATTAGCGGAGCACAGGCCACAGGGCCTGTGATGATAATAGCCAGCATTTTATCATTTACAAAGAGCTTTACATATGTTATATCATTTGATACTCACAAGAACCCTGGGAAGTAGGTGCTATTACTATCTTCATTTTACAGAAGAGGAAACTGAGGCATATAGAAGTTAAATGATTTGCCCTGGGTCACATGAATGGCAGGATTTGAACTTGGGTCTCCCTGACTACAAGTCTGGCACACTAGGCACCTAGTTGGTGAGAAACTGTGGGATGTAGTGAAAAGAGCACACTGGACTGGGAATTAGGAAAGCTCGGTTTTAATCCTGTTTCTGCTACTAACTTACTACGTGATTCACTTCACTTCTCTGGGCCACAGTTGACTTATCTGTAAAATGAGCTGGTTGGATAGATGATCTCTCAAGTTTCTCTAACATTCTGTAAAGTAAGATAACACGTGTAAAGTGTTTTATAACCTGAAAGCACTATATAAATGTAAATTGTCCTTGTTGTTAAAGCAAAGGGTTTCATTGGTGTTTGTTGGTAATCTAAGAAAGCTTTATGGATGAGAAACGCAAGGCCTGGACTGATAGAAAGAAGGGGAGAGGGAAAGGGACTGGGATAGGAAGGGAGAGATACAGGTAGTGAAAAGGGGCAAGTTGTGTTTAAGAAATAGCCTGGGAGAGAGGTCCTGAGGAAGTCTGTATGGAAAGAAAAGCATGATGGTAGAGGTCATAGGTGGGGTCTCCTGAAATTCTAGTTTCCTACAGTAGCTAACCATGAGCCAACAAAATTCACAAAAGTAAAAGCAGAGCCAGCCAACCAGGGAAACATGGCCAGGGCTTTCCATAAGGAATACCCCAGTTTCACCAGCTCCGCAGGGCAGTGCAACACTCTAGGGGTTTCCTTGGGCAGTAATATGCCTTTAGGAATAGACAATGATGCACGTTTGTCTGTCTGTCTGAGCAACAGTACTATAGATGGAAGACTTTTGCTTAACCTACAAAGCTAGTACCCTAGGAAACCTCTGAGGGAGCTAGAACTGTAACAGAGATACCAACTTCATTTCCTTCTGTCTCTGCTCAGCAATGGAGCCAAGATTTAAACCAGCCATTTCTTGAGGCCCCTCAGTGGATGTTTGCACCTACTCCAAACCAAAGGGATAGATTCTACCATGTCTAATGGCCAAGCCCCATACGAAACCCTTATCATACTTCTGCCAGGGTCAGTGACCATAAGGTAAAGCTGTTCTAGAAAATGAGAGCTGATTCACTTGGAAGCCTTGGGCTTTGACCCTAGACTTTGCAGTGGGCTACACTAATGGCCATCTGGTTGGGTTTCCTGGTGTTCTTCTATCTTTCCAAGATGTTCCCCACCTTCAGAATTACTGAGAGCTTTGGGACAAGGGCCACACAACAGCCTGCTATTGCTTGGGTCTCGAGAATTAGCTGCAGAGTTCTTTTCCTTCCTGGGGGGCTGAGGCAGAGAATTGTGCTACTGTCTCCTGCTTGCTCAGGACTTTGCTTTTGGTAGTTTCATGCCACTGCCTACTCAGTAAGGGGCTATAGACAAAGCACAGTCCAGATGAGGGAAAAATAATCTAATTAAATGTTTAACTGATTAATCAACAAGTATGTATTGTTCATAGTCAGCTAAGTGGGGCAGTGGATAGAGTGCCAGGCCTGGAGTGAGAAAGACTCATCTTCCTGAGTTCAACTCTGGCCTCAGACACTTCCTAGCTGTGTGACCTTGGGCAAGTCACTTAAACCCTGTTTGCCTCAGTTTCCTCATCTGTAAAATGAACTGGAGAAGGAAATGGCAAACCACTCCAGTATCTTAGCCAAGAAAACCCCAAAAGGGGTCATGAAGAGTCAGACTCAACTGAAAATGGCTAAAAACAACACTAACATGTGGACAAGATCTGTGCTAGGCTCAGAGGGGCCCTATATCAGAATTACATAAAACAGTCCTTGATCAAAAGGAACATATAACCGATGTAGGGAAACAATATTAACCACAGGAAACAAAGGGGAATAGAATATACTCTAGAATTATGTGACAAAATGGGCATTTTGAATTGTTGCTGTTGTGTTTGTCCTTCATTCTCGATGGAGACCATGACATCAGGGAGATGATGACATGACTTGCAATTGACTTTGATTTGAATGAGGAAGGGCTGTGCAAGGTCACCAGCCTCACTTTCTCCTCCTGAGCTGTCTGGGACCAGTGGCCAGATATTCATCAGGATGACTGGAGAAGGCTCAGGATGCCCTTTCAAGCTAAGGTCTTTTCAGGTTCTCACTTTGAGTGAGGTAACGCTCATTCAGTGAATAGGCCTCTTTAAGAAGTGAGTCAAGGGATGGCCCCTTTAATTAAAAAAAAAAAATCAAACTGGTAGGGGAAGACCCTACCAGTTGCTGACCAAAATTAAGGACATATTCTTGATCTCATCATTACCTAAAACTGTTAAAATCTCTCAAGATCCAGAATCCTGAAGTTTTTCTCTGACCTCACTCTCCTATCCTTCCATCCTTTCTCTCTGCCTCCTAACTCCTGAGTGTATCTCTGTCCTCATCATGCCCACAACCTTCTAGGCTTCCCCAGTCCATTACCCCTAGCTCTGGTCTCACTTTTGTCCATTTGAAATCTTGTCTCTGGACGTAATCAGTTCTATCTCATACTGTCTTCTCCCTTGCCTCCTTGTTCCTGTGTTATCATCGTGCATACCTTGCCAAACCCCTACCCTGAGTTACACCTGCCGTCTACTTTTGCTGCTGAACAATACTAGAGGAAGTCACGCCACCTGGACAGCTGGCTCCCTGAAGAATGTGCTATCTAAAATCTCAGCTGGGTCCTCACAGCTGTAGAGAGATCTTTCTGTTCTTTCCTGACTGTACTCCCCACAGCAGTGGTTCCAAGCCTTCTCTTTCATCCACATCCTGCCAACACAATTCTACCCCAGCAGAGGGGGGGCTTCTTTCTACTTTACCAAGACAACAGGAGCCATCTGCTGTGACCCCCTTCTTCCCCAATCTAAACCTCCAAATCACCCATTCTGAGGCATCATTACCTACTCTCTCCTCTTTTTCTGGAGTCTCTGCATGAAGAGCTGGTGCTTCTCATTGCCCAACCCTCTCCTTGTAATCTTGGATTTTCTTCTCTCCAGATCCCTCCAAGAGCTCGAATCCTCTTTCTTTAATCTTTAAACTCTCTTTCACCACTGGTTCCTTCCCTGCTTTCTTTAAACGTGCCTAGATTTCTTCCATTCTTAAAACAAAAACAAAAATACTTTCACTTGATGCTTCTATGCCCTCAAACTGCTTTCCTGTATGTCTCTTCCGTTTTACAGTTAAACACTGAATATGAAGGAAGTCTCTTGCAGTGATTGCCTCCTCTTCCTCCCCTCTGACTTACTTCTTGATCCCTTGCAATCTGGCTTCTGACCCAACCACTCAACTGAAATGGCTTTCTCCAAGGTTTTCAATGATCCAGTGGTGGATCTCTTAATTGCTAAATCCAATGCCTTTTTTCTCAGTTAGCAAGAGTTCTTGATGTCCCTGCAGCTTTTGATACAGTTATCTACCCCTCCAGCTGGATATTCTCTCCTCCCTGGGTTTTCGTGATACTGCTAGTTCTCTTACCTGTCTGACCACACCTCAGCCTCCTTTGCTGGACCAGCATGCATATCTTGCATGTCTTTTATTTAAGGGGGTTGCTCAAGAGTACATATCACCCAATGCTGCCTTCCTTTCTTTCTTTTCTTTTTAGGCAATTGGGGTTAAGTGACCTGCCCAGGGTCACACAGCTAGTAAGTGTTAAGTGTTTGGTCTGAGGCTAGATTTGAACTCAGGTCCTCCTGACTTCAGGGCCGGTGCTCTATCCACTGAGCCACCTCGCTGCCCCTCTTCTTTTCTTTCTCTACCCCATCAGTGATCTCTTCAGTTTGCATGGCTTCAATGGATCTCTATGCAAATGAGTACCAAATCTATGTATAAAGCCCTCATCTGTCTTCTGATCTCCTGCTAGATATCTCCAGCTGGATGGCCCATGGGTCCATCAAACTCAAAATGTTTGAAATATAACTCATTATTTTCCCCCAAACTTTTTTATCTTTCTTATCAAGAGCATCTCTCCTTTCCACCCCTCTCCGGTTCACAACTTCAAAGTCATCATTAACTCTTTCCTCTCTCTATTCCCCATATCTATTCAGTTGTCAAGACACTTCAATTCTACCTCCCAACATCTCTCCTATCTGTACCCTTCTCTGCACTTACACAGCCATCCCCTAGTTCAGGCCCTGGTTATCTCTTGACTGGCCATTGTGATGGCCTCCTATTTGGAGGTGAGCTTCTAGTCTCTATTCCACCTTTAAGATAATTGCCATAATAATCTCTCCAAAGCACAAGCCTGACTGGGTCACTCACCTATTCCAGAAGCTTGAGTGGCTCCTGATTGTCTCTGGGATAAGTAGAGAGAAGAGTGGAGAGTACCTTTGGCATGACAGTCAGCTCATGACTCCCAGATCTTGACTATAGAGTCAGGACTGGAGAGGCAGAGAAGTCAAGTCAGGTGTAACGGTCTGAGAAATTGCTACATGGTTTTTTCCAGATCATCCCCACCCCAATTATTCTGTATTTACTTATCTGTGTACAGTGTAACCAATCAAGCAAACCACCTGTTTGGAATTTAAAACTCTTCAGTGTTTGACTCCAGACTGTTTCTGGACTTTACCTCTCCTAGTGGGGACCTTGCTGTTCCCCATACAGGGTGTTCCATCTTCCACCTCCATTTCTTTGCACAAGCTGTCTCCCATGTCTACAGTGCTCTCCCCCCTCAACTCTGCTTCTTGGAATCCCTAACTTCCTTCATTTCTCAGCTCAAGTGCTACCTTCTATCCAACAATTACTAAACACCTACTATGTGCCAGGCCCTGGAGATATAAATACAGTGCAAAAAACTATCCCAGAGAGGAAGGGAAGGGGAAGAAGAGGACACATGTAGGTATATACAGAATAAATATAAAAAGAATAAATAAAAATTATTTAAATACAAGTTAGCTTGAGAAGGGAGGCATTAGCAGAAAGTCTTCACATAGGTGATATTTGAACTTTGTCTTGAAGGAAGACACAGATCCTATGAGACAGAAGTGAGGAGGGAGTGCATTGCAGACCTGGGAGACAGCCAGTGCAAATGCACACAAATTGGAAATGGAGTACTGTGTATGAGAAACAGAGAGACCAGCTTGTCTGGAATGCCGAGTATGAGAGGATGAGTAATGTCAGCTGAAGCTGGAAAGAGGGGTTGGGGCTAGGCTCTGAAAGGCTTTAAAAGCTAAACGAAGAGTTTATAATTTGATTCTAAAAGCAATAGGAAGTAACTTGCATTTATTAAGGAGAGAGACGTGGTCAGATCTGTGCTTGAAGAAAATCACTTTGACAGGAGCGTGGAGGACGGACTGAGGTGGAGTGAGAAAAAAGAAGGGCCTGGGTGTGGTAGTCATTGCCCTTTGTTTTTGAAGAGGACCAAAATGACATCAGCATGTTGGGATAGAGAGAAGTGGTCATATGTGAGAGATGTGGAGGTAAAAATGGTATGATTTGGCAAACTGACTAGATATGTAGGGTGAGGGAAAAGGAGATTTAAGGATAAGAGCAAAATTATGAACTTAGAAGAATGGAATGGTGGTGCTTCTACATCAATGGGGCAGTTTGGAAGAGGGGTGGGTTTTGGGGAAAAGATGAGTTTTGTTTTTGGACATGTTAAGTTTGAGATGTCTCCGTGACATCTAGTTTGAAATGATTAATAGCCAGTAGGTGGTATTGAAACTCAAGGTAAAGAGAGGCTGGATGTAGAGGTCTGGGAGTCATAAGCATAGCAATGATAATTAAACTCTATTTAGTAGAATGTAAGCTCCTTGAAGTCAGAACTGTTTTGTTTTGTATCCCAAGATCCTGGTGCAGTGTCCTGTACACGTTTTTAATAAATGCTTATAGACTTGAACAATATGCACAAAGTCATGGTGGGGGTGAGGTAGATGTGGGGGAGTGTTGAGCATGGTTTATATGTGGGATGGAGAAAAGATCCTAAAAAGAGCAGAATATACATAATAGGGAATGGAAGATAAGGTGGTATAATTAAGGCTGGGATATGTTATTAAGATCTCAAAATGTAGTCACAGGAGTTTATATTTGATAAGAAATAGAAAGCAATAGCAAAAGAATGACACACAAAATTAGTGTTCAAGGATATCTTTATTAAAGTTGTACTTGGTTCTTGAGAGCTATGTCAGTGGCTCTGAGAGAATCTATCAACCTGCCATCCTGCTTTACAGATAAGAAGAGTGAAGCTCATTGAGGTTAAGTGACTTGACCAAAGTTAAATAGTCAGCATGTGGCAGAACTAATACTAATGTCTAGATATTTTGATTCTTAGTTCAGAGCTCTTTAGTAGTCACCAGAATAAAGGTAACAGGTGAAGCTTTTAGAATGAATGAACTTTTCAGGCACAGACTGTAGAAAGTGCATAGCTAGGGGACGAACCCAGGAGGTGAACCATTATTAGGAAATGGGGAGGGCTAGTGATGTGTGAACCATAGAAAGAGGCAGAGGAATAGAGAGGAAGGAGGAGAAATAGAATAATGCAGTGAGTGCCATAGAAGCCAAAGTAGACAGGGTTTCAAAGAAGGAAGGGGTGGATCGTGTCAAATGCCATCTAGAAGTCAAGGAAAAAAACAACACAGAAAAGGTCAGTGGGTTTGATAACAAAGAGGTCATTGGTGACTTTACAGGGGACAATTTCATAAGAGTGAAGGAAATAAAATACAGATTGAAGAGTTAAGGAGGTAAAAGTAGTTAAGCCTGGCAATAAGGGAAGCAGGATCAAGTAAAGGATTTTTCAAGTTGAAGAACAGCTAGAAAGGAAGCAGTCAATGGAGGGTGAAGGGGTGAGTATAAAGACTAAGACTCCAGAGGAGGTGAGAGGTAATGGGGTCCAGCCTCCTCTTCTCATAGAGACAAAAGATGTTTTCCTATGAGAATGAAGATAAATATGGGAGTGTGGCTGATGGACTCCATTTCCTCAAGGAAGAAGTGAGGTCACCATCTCCTGGGATGAGGGGACAGGGAGGGGCCTAGGAATGAGATAGGAAGAAAGAGGTCTGAAACAGCTGTTAAAGTGTTCTCTTGGGAATCAATATGAAATTAATAAAAAGATTGGGGTCTCTTTGTCTACAACTACTTCACGTCAATCACACTGTGGCTTCTCCATCCTCTTGCGGAGGCAATGAAGACTGCCCAGATGGAGGGAGATGTAGTTAAGAGATAGAATGTCATTATTAGCCACCAAACGCTCCTGTCTGGCCCCTGGTTGAAGGGATGATGGAAACTGCCTAGGCTACCCCTAGTAGAAAAATTCAACATCTCTTTTGTAAAAGCACTGAATGCTCCCTAACCTCTCGCCTTTCTTCTATATTTCTTCTGACCCATTATCCCCAAATACCCAAGAAGGACACCAGCAGTGGCAAGTACTTGCTTATCGTATGTCACTGCTTACAGTGGATGGGTAGTAAAAGGCTATCTACAAAACTGCCCTTAGATCCTGGATGCTAGGTTTCATAGCTGGGTGGCATGAAGCCAACCTCCTTCATTCACTAGTGTGCAGAAGCTCAGAAATAGGCTCCCATCATGGGACAAAAGGGCAGCACATTCTTGTTTCAACTGCTATACTATTGTAAGAATACTTCTCTGCAATCTCTCTGTAGTATTACTGGAGAAGTCTTGCTTGATTACACAGCTAGAACTTTTGTTCCTGCCCAGCAGTGCCACCTTCCCTGGGTACATTCTCCTCCACAGAAACTTAATGTTCTGGTCCTGGACTATGGCTATATTCTAAGGCATCAGGCTGTGTGTGTGCGGGAGGAATGGATCAGTCTCAAATAGCAACCAGGTCTGGACTGGTGGGAGTGAAGGGAAGGTGAGTCACTCACCGGTCAGCCTGAAGTCCCAGATTTACACAGCCCAGATGCTCATCAAATTTTTATAAGAGTAATTCTCTGAGAACAGGGATATCAGGATTAATGAGCAAGTATCTGCAACATACAGATGTCCCTCACTTTGAATTCTAGAAATATGTCCCTCAAAAGTTATTGGTTAAAGAATTTGGGGAAAGAAAATTTTAAATAGTAGCTGCCTAATGAAAGAGGTCCCATGGTGTAAACCAAAACATCTTTTCATAATTCGAAGAATCCCCCTAATTGCCTGGTTGATAAGCTTGGATTTGTATCACTTTCCCACTTTCTCCTTTGCCTTGATGTTTTGAGGGAACAGGGCCCCGAGTATATTTCTGACAATCTTAATACAGAAAGTTGTCTCCATTTGGATTCATGAGTTCAACCACATTTGGTTTGGAATAGCACTCAAAACCAAAACACAAGGCAGTGTAGCACAGTGGAAAATATGATAAATTGGGAATTGAGGAATTGTAGTTCAAATCCTAGCTCTGACAATACCTAAGTGACCTTAGGAAGTCACTTAATTTCTCAATTTCTTCATCTGTAAAATTTGGTAGGGGCAGGGAGGGAGGAGAAGTGAACTAGACAATCTCAAAGACCACCATCACCTCTAGCTCTAAAGCTATGATAGTATGATACTCACTTGGGAAGGAAACAGAAGTCACTCAGAGCTGATAAGACTTTGCATCCATTTAGTCTGTTTTTCCCTAATAATTCCAAAGTACTTCATATGTATGTTCTGTTGCAAAAATTATGTCTCTTTAGAGACCCAGAGACCAAGAGATTAGGGGTGAGTAAAGCCAGGGGCAGACCAAACTGGGACTCATGACAATATAAAGATGGGAATGGTAAACAGAGAACTGAATAAATAAATAAATGTATACATTTATATATGTGTGTGTGTGTGTGTATGTATGTATGCGTATACACACATATGTACATATATTAATAGTTAAGATGTGGTCCTTAATACATAACAGCCTGCAGTGATTCAGTGAATATGAGGAAGGATTTCATTCACCTCTCTTCCTCCCCAGCCCCAAGGTGTGCTGTTCCAACAACTTGTGCTGGTCTATGGCAGGCTGAGAAAGAAGCAATGCCTTTGGTTACAAAAATAATACTGACAAGGCCTAGAAGGGGCCTCCCTGTTGATGAAGCCAACTTTGTGGAAAGTAGCGTCTGCAATTGCCAGACTGGAGCCAGATGGGTTGCAGGTGGACGTCACTGTATATTTCCAGAAACAGTATACACAGTTTTTTGTTTATTTTTTATTTTAAATGCCTAAGAGAAATGTATTTTAGGGGACCCTGTGAGGAATTCTTTAATAATGCAGTTATCTCAACTTGTCCTTCAGGGGAATATAGATTTACAGGCTCACAGAAGAAGAGCAAGAAGGCACTTCAGGGCCATCTAGTCCAATCTCCTCAATTTACTGAAGCCTGGGGAGGGGAAGAGGTGCCCAAATGGTCAGATAAAGCCCTGGATCTAGAGTCAGGAAGACCTGAGCTCAAATCCTGCCTCAGATAATGGCTGAGTGACTCTGAGTAAGTCTCTCAACCTCTCTTTGCCTCAGTTTCCTCATCTGTAAAATGGGGATAACAATAGCACCTACCTCCCAGGCATGTTGTGAGGTTCAAATGAGGTAATATTTATAAAGTGCTTTACAAACCTTAAAGTGCTATTTAAGTGCTTTTATTAGAAGCAGCTAGGTGGGAAAGTAGATAAAGTACTAGACTTGGAGTCAAGAAGATCCAAGCTCAAATCCAAATTTAGACACTTACTAGCTGTGTTACTTTGGGCAAGTCACTTGGCCTCAGTCTGCCTCAGCTTCCTCATCTGTAAAACGGGGATCATAATAGCACCTAGTTCCCAGGGTGGTTGTAAGGATGAAAACGAGTCAATATTTGTCAATTGCTTTGTGAACCTCAAAGTGCTATATAAATGCTAGTCTTCTTGCATTATTACTGTTGTTGACTTGTCCAAGGTCACACAGTATTAAAGGGCAAATCTGAATCCAGATCCTGACTCCTGAGATATTCCTCTTCCATAACGGGTTGCTGAAAGCCCAGGACACTAGTGGTATTGATATGCTTTGAAGATGAGGGACATTTTGTAGTCTTTTCTTCCTGAACAGAAGTCCTGAAACAGACTATGTAGAAAAAAATGGGTGATGGTTTTTGGGAAGGTGATGAATGAATGGGATTCCTAAAGATAAACAGAGAAAAACAGGCCGCTAGGCTGGAGGAAAAGATTTGATGAGGGCTAGCTAAGTGGCCTAGGTTTGCAAACAAGAGATTTGATCTTGATAAACATTCCTTTAAATAAAATACATCAATTTTCATAGGATCATAGATTTGGGGCTAAAAAGGGACCACAGAGGTCATATAATTCAAGTCTCCTTATTTTATAGATGAGGAAACTGAAGGCCAGAAAGTCTAAGTGATTTGCCTAAGGCCACACAGCTAGTAAGTGGCTGAGCTGAGATTTGAATCCAGGTCCTCTGACTCCAAATCCACTATTACTTCTGTTGTTTTGGGCCATGTATGACTCTACATGATTCCTTTTGGGGTTTTCTTGGCAAAGACACTGGAGTGATTTATCATTTTCTTCTCCAGCTCATTTTACAGATGAGGAAACTCAGGCAAAAAGGGTTAAGTGAATTGCCCAGGGTCACATAGCTAGTAAGACCACATTTGAACTCAGGAAGTAAGTCTTCCCGACTCCAGGCTCAGAGCTCCATCCACTGTGCCACCTAGCTGCCCTACTATTGCTTCTACTATAACACAGTAAATTGCTGGTTTGGCTGACCCATTTCCTGTGGCCTCCCACAATGCTTTCCCTCAGAGGGAAGGAAGACCTGGAGCTGTCTTTCAATTCTCTTCGGAGCCTGGGGAATTTTTTTTCCTCCTGTAAATGAAGGCTGCAAAGGGTCCTAGAAAACAACTTACTTTTCTCTCTTTATTTCCTCTTGTTATAGCAATGGTAGAAAGGAAGCCCTACCTCAAATAACATTTTGTAGATCTCTCTGAAGGATGAAAGGGGATAGGAATCTAGAAAGGGGACAGAAGTTGGGAAATAGGGACAGAGGTTAGAAAGAAGTAAATGGAGGTCAGAAAAAAGGGCTAGACAAGGAAGTAGGGGGCATAGATCATTCTAACTAGGTCCCTCAGGTTTCCCTTGGGATTTCTTGGCCTGAGGCAGGGAATGAAGAAGTTAATATAAAGCTCACCACATGAGCGAGTGTATACCCCCAGGGTTGGACATCTAGCCAAGGTTACTGCCTATCAGGAGCTGCTCTGAAATTTAGAAGTATGAAAAACTTGTTGGGTTTTGTGGCTGATCAGCACGCAGTTTACTTAGGTTCAATTGAATATGCATTTATTAAGTGCCTGCCATGTGCCATGATCAGTGCTAGATACAGGAGATACAAAGACAGAAATGATGAATTCCTGCCCTCAAAGAGATTACATTGTAGGTGTAGGGTGTGTGTGTGTTTGTGTGTTTGTGTGTGTGTGTGTGTGTGTGTGTGTGTGTGTGCAGGTGGCGGCAGGGTGGGGAGAATTACCTGGGTATAGAAGAGTAGCCTTTAATAACACCGGCTAATTCACCGAACACACTAACAAAAAATAAGGCAAGACCCCTCAGTTCTAGGTTCCATGTGGCTATTCAATGTCCTTGCCTGCCTTCAAGCAACAGCTGCAATAAGAAAGCACCAACTAGGCTTATCATCACAGCCAATGGCTCTCTCCACTACCCTGGAGAACTCAGACTCAATCAACAATTTTTAGAAGCACATCTTGCTATGACAGCCAGTTTTATAATGTGGGGATTTACAAAGATAATTTCCTTATCTGCAGTTACAAAAATGCTATCTAATATGATCAGTTAACCACTAAAATCAAACTAACAGCTAACACATAATGGGGAATAGGTTTGGCAATGGTGCCAAATATTCAAACACAGAGGAGGGGAAGGGACTGCCTGGGATCCTACTCTGCTGCCACTCTGGACTAACCCTGGCCCAAATGAAGGGCAGAGTGGTATGATAGAAAGATCACTGAAAACATAGGTTTGAGTTCTGAGTCTATCATTTCATATGGTGATGTATAAATTACTTGGGACAAACCAAAAATTTGATATGGTTCCATTTTATGATCATGATGGTCATGCATGTGTGATTCTAACACCAGCTTGGCTCAGAACATCAGGCTTTTACCACATAAAACTCAACTGAGCTAGTTTCTTTACCTTGAATTAGTTCTCTTTCATTTGAGAGTTGGATTCACTGCTCTTTTTTGTTATGTTTTTAAAAAATGAATATTGTTCAAAGAAAGGGGCAAAAGATGTAGCTCTTAAAGATCACACTTCAATGACTATTAGAGATATTACAGTGACTATTGGTATGAGGAAATCAAGCATTTCAAGGATCATTCAAGCATGCAATGAAAGAAGATCAATCTCACTGGAGTGCTAAATGTGGTCAAAAAAAGAAAAATAACCCTACAAACTGAAAAACCATTCAAAACTGAAAAACCATTGTTACGAGTCAACTTAATTCTCAGAAAACAAAGACCTTGAGAAGCATCTGGCAGCTGCATGGGTTTGTAAATAATGCTACTATGGTGTGGTATGGACTTATTGAAACTGGAAGAACATTGAGAAGCCAGTTAAAAAAATCCCAGCTGGTAATCATTGCTATGAAGAAAAACACTTGTTATGCTTAAGACAAAACAAAGATGAGAGTGCTGAAAATTGGAAAACGATAATTTTTATTGATTAAACTCACTTTTTCATTCAAGGCTATACCAAAACACTTGATACAAGTCCAGGTGAGCCTGTCAGATTAGGCATCTTCTTTGAACTATAAAACATCCGTGCAAAAAATATTTGGGGGAATTTTTTACTTCTAAGGGTCCTGAAAATCTTGACTTGTTGAGGTGATGATGACCTCTGATAAAAAAAAAAAGCACTGTCATACTGAGAAGCAGAACTGTTCTGGAATTATAGAATTCCTAAATGGAGATGAAACACTACAACATGACCTTTTACTATGCCACATATCTCAAAAGGTTAAAAAAAACTTACTGAAGAGATGGGAGAAAAACATGCTTTAATGGCCTGGAAACTTGTCTGAATTAAATCCCACTGAAAACTTCTGAGCTAGGTGGCACAGTGGATAGAGCACTGACTCTGGAGTCAGGAGGACCTAAGTTCAAATTCGGCCTCAGACACTTGACATTTATAGCTCTGTGATCCTGGGCAAGTCACTTAACCCTGATTGCCTCACCAAAAAAAAAAAAAAAAGAAAAAAAAAAGAAAAAGAAAACCTATGAGCTACAATCAACACCAAATTTGGAAAAATAGGCTGTCAAAGGTACAATTAATATCCAATGTGATAAAAGTATGGCTTCATGACAAATTAAGAAGCATGCATTAAAATCATGTAAACTCAATGCCAAATCAAGTAAAACAAATGACAAGAGAAAAAGGAGGACATATTGCATATCTAAAGTTTTTAAAGTTGTAAACATTTGGCAGGTTTATTGTATATCAATATGTATTTTAGTCTGTTCCAGTCAATTCACAATCAATCACTCTTTCTTTGAGTTTTAGTTTCTTCATTTGTTAAATAAGGATAGTAATCCTTGCCCTGCTTACCACACAGACTTGTTCTGAGAATCAAATGAGATGATGGATATAAAAGTTTTTTTGAAATTTGTAGTGTATTATACAAATGAGTGGCATTATTATTACATGTGGGGATGGCGAGAACATGAAATGGTTGGCCAAATGCTTTATACCAAACAGAACTAGGTTATCAACAAGAACCCCGCAAGGCTGCTCTTCTCTCTGAAAAGCTAAAGAGGGGGTCCACCTAGAAGAAACCCTGACAATGCCAAACCCAAACTTATAAGTCAGGGACAATCATGTACTGTCTCCCTCAAGGTCTAATCCTTTGGATGAATTTCTGGAGTCTAATGACAGATGAAATCTTTCAGGAAGCCTTTCAATGGGTCTCAAGCCTACTTCTTCCTCACTTACTCCCCCACTCCACTCTCTCCACCCATCCCTACCCCCCATGACATGGTGAGAACTATTTCCTATAAAATAGCCTTAGGGCTGGTCCTTAGCAATCTGGGCCAAGATTTTGAGCCCTGACATTGTTCATCCCCTTTCCTTGGCTCAGGATGCCACTCCCTCCCTCTGATAAGATACTGGGTCAAAAACAGTAGGCACGTGAGAAGGAATAGAGAAGAGGTGAAAAAATAACTACCTTTGGTGGGAGCAACAATACAATTTAAACTCCAAAACTGCTTAAATATATAGACTATTCAATTTGGGCAGGTGTGCCAGCCACCCACACATTGGCAGCTGAATGCAACTCTACATGTAGCCCTCTATACAATCCTTTCTGTCCATGCCCTATGGTAGAGCCCAGTGGGAACCCTGGACTTGGATTTGGTTGTGATACTCCAACATTATGCTGGAATGTGTCCACATAATGAGAAGATGGAGAACCTATATTTAGGGCATGAGACAAGCATTGTTGCTGGGATGGATTTGACTGGGGCTGAAAAGCCAGCAAGTCCATCTCGGATCTAGAATCTCCCTACCTATAGAAGGGGCTAAAAAGCTCAAGTTGAGCTGTCTCCCTGCCACCTTAAAGGCTGGTTTTACTGTTGGAGATCAGGCAGCAAAGCAACAGGGACAAAACTAAGAAGACTCTCAGGGTTTCATATATTTTGACTGAAGCCAATTCAATATGTATTTTTTGAATTCCACATTCAAAAGCCAAACATACACTACTGAAACCAATCAGAGGCTTTTCTCCCTCAAGGTACTATAAAAACACAACCAAATCTAGTCTGAGGTCTTGACTTTTTGGAAAGAGACAAAGATGAATTTACATGGGGTTGGGCTGGGGAGCTGTAGGGTGACAAAGCCAACCTCTCCTGGTGCTTCCAGACTTATAACATAGCAGCAAAGGGAAGGCATGGTTACTGTTACTGTTACTGTTAATAATTATAGCTTCTATTTCTACAGTATTTCAAATTTAAAAGTACTTTACATATATCATGGAGATATGGCTTACAAGTCTAGACCTTTGTATGAACTTCTATTATTATTATTATTTTGGTGAGGCAATTGGGGTTAAGGACACACAGCTAGTATCAAGTATCTGAGGCAGAATTTGAACTCAGGTCCTCCTGACTCCAAGGCCGGTGCTCTATCCACTGCACCACCTAGCTGCCTCCATTGTATGAAATTCTAGATGAGCTTCTTGCCCCTCACTGCACCACATAGAATGCCTGTTCCATTGTTCATCTGCCTTCTGGGTTCGTGAGAAAGACAAAGGAGAGAACAGCCTAAGGATGCTCTGAGCTCACTAATACAAGGTTCTGTGGGCTTCAGGATTAAAATCCTCAGGGGAAAATAAAAAAAGAAAGGGGGAAGAGGGTGGTTAGAAAGAAAGAAAAGCAGATAAGCTTTCCCTGTTATCTGCAGAGGAGCCATAAAATCCAAGGGCTGAGCTTAATGTTTGCCAGTCACTATCACCCTCCTCCAGACTTCCCCAATCCTCAATGGAGCTTTATTAAAAAAGAATAAGGTTAAATCCTAAATAAATGAAGCCAGACACTGCAGAGCTGATCCCAGCAAGAGCCCCTGAATCCTGTCGGTGGGCTGGGGCTGGGGTTGGGGATTGCAACCAGGTTGGGGATTGCGACTAGGTTGGCAGAAGGCACTAAAGGCTGCATGGGGAGGTAGTCAACTGAATAAACATCAAATAAGTAAACATCAAACAAAAGATTAGACCACTCAGAGGAAATTGTTTCTCTATCAGAGCAGTGACCTTTAGCATCCCAAATAAACCTGGCAGGGATGAAGATGGAAGCAAACCTTGAGTCCCAAAGCACAGATTACATAAAACTATGATATGAAAGGTGCAGATCAGGATGGCAAGATCAAGGAACAGGCTCTCTTCAAGGCCTAACAGGGCTCAAATGACTGCTTCATTTTCAGCATGGAAAGCTCCTTTCAGGTTTGCATATATTGCAAACAAATTAAAGGCTATTTAATAGTTGTCATTAAGAACCTTTTTTTTTTTTTAAATTTAGTGAGGCAATTGAGGTTAAGTGACTTGCCCAGAATCGTTCTGCTAGGAAGTATTTATTATGTATCTGAGGCCCGATTTGAACTCAGGTCCTCCTGACTTCAGGGCCGGTGCTCTATCCACTGTGCCATCTAGCTGCCCCCACTAAAAATCTTTTGGAGACCAAAAGGGTCAACAACAATTCCCTCCTAACCATACAGCCTGGCAACAAATTTTCAACTTATTCCTTAACTACTACTTTGGTCAATATGCTAACAATCTTCAAAGAAGATGATCTTTAATTAAACAGATAAAACATTAGGCACAGCATTGAATTATCAACAACTCACATTTCACTGACCTGATTATTTTTTTTAAATGTTACATCTTTGTTTTTACACATCACCTTCATTTCTGAACCTTTCCTTTTCTCTCAGGGAAGCAGCCATCCGTTTTTAAAAAATTAAAAGAGAAAATACATAAATAAAATAAAAAGGGAAAGGTTGGGGGGGTGCAGCTTGGCAAAACTAATCAACACATCAACAAAATCTGACAGTGTATGTGAATTTTCTGCATTTTCTCATCTCTTCTTTGGGGTCAAACCTTTTACCTGCTAAATGTTCATAGATAAGAGCCTGTGGATTGTGGATCAACAGATAATTTACCCTGAGTTGCCGCCTATACCAAGTCTCAAGAATGAAGATGTAGGAATCTATGAATTTACCAAAAATAAGATGGAGACAACCACATGACTCTCTAGAAGCTATTCTTGCCACTGACATTTGTGATGGTAAGGTCATAAGGAGTTATCTAGTACCTTCAGGCAGGTCTATACCAAACTATGGACTAAAATAGTTTATTGAAGAGATTATTCCTTTTCCAAGGCCAAATCTGTTGGAGTCTTTCTCTAGCTCACAACTTCTAATAGGGTAGGATTCTTTTCAAAAGTACAAAAGACATAACAATAATTTAGAAGGCACTTCCAGCTCAATTAAAGACCAGTCTAGTTCTGAAATCCTGCAAGAAGCAGATAGGATCTGCTGCAAAACCATTTCAATGGTGGGATTTTCCAGGCTGTCAGCTGAATCAGAGAACAGGACTCACTTGCCTATGAGGACAGGGCCAGGAATAATCAGGGCCTAGCAATAAGGAAGGTTAAGATCCAGATCTTAGGCCTCCAGAGACTTCAAGCCAAATGGCTCCAGTAGAGGGTGAAACCAGGAAAAGGAAACAAATGAAAGCAATGCCAGAACACTGTGCTATTGGCTTTATTCCCATGTTAACAACAGAGACCAACTGGACGCACAAGCCTTAACGAGCCCTCGGGCTCAATTTTTTTTGACACACCAAATGATTTTCTGGCATCCATCTATCCATTTGGGCATCCTCGGAGGCACAGAGATAACTGGGCAGGCAGACAGGCAGGCAGATAACATCAGGCCCAACGGAAGCCACAACCGACTAACTGTATACTTCACAAACCAGACAGGAAACAAGGCAAACCAGACGAGGAAACCAGGTCATTAGATGAACCCATAGAGAAGAAACAGCTGACTGTGGGTCAAAAACTGAGAACTGAGCTCGTGGCAAAGAGATCACTAGCAGCAGCTACTGGCTTCCCTGACACTACTCCTAAGAGAAAACACACGTCACCCTCACCACCACCCAGTCCTTAGAGAAAGATAAATCCTGGCCTACCACTGAATAAAATTCAGACCTCTTCAGAAGAGAACCAGAGAGAAATTATAGCTATTAGTTCAAATGGTGTTAATCATTAAAACAGTGGTTTAATGAGTTGAAAGAGGGGCAGCTAGGTGGCACAGTGGACAGAGCTCTGGCCTTGAAGTCAGAAGGACATGAGTTCAAATCCAGTCTCAGACACACGACACTTACTAGCTGTGTGACCCTGGGTAAGTTACTTAACCCCGACTGCCTCACCAAAAAAAAAAAAATGAGTTGAAAGAAGAAAAACCAATTTTGACAACTGTTTACATTTGCATTGAAAGAAAATAGATAAAGACTGAAGACCTTTCTTGCTCTCACTCCACTGTTGTCTTACCTTCTGGGCACCCTCTAACTATCTAACAGTTGTGAGATGTCAGACCATAGACAGATAAAGTCTGATTTATAGTTCCACAGGTTTGGCTTATAGTTTGCCTTTTATTGAAGAGCCTTACTCAGAGCAGATGGGAACCTGAGATGCTTGAAGGCCTACTGCAAAGATGAAACAGCAAAACAAAAGAAAAAGAGAACACATTTACCATTATGCAGTGGACAGAACACTTATCTGAATTCAAATCCCTGTTCTGCTACTTACTATTTGTGTGACCCTGGACAAATTATAATCTCTCTGAGCCTTGGTTTCTTAATTGGTAAAATAAATGGATTAGACTAGATGACCTCTAAAATCCTTTCAAGCTCATAATCTATGGTTTGATGAATCATCTCTACTGTTCCCTGTTGGCATCTTAAACTTGAATTGTTCTCTCCCTCTACTTCTCTGGCAAGAGGAGGCAGCTGGTAGCAGAGGAGATAGAGAGCTGGGCTTGGAGTCAGGGAGACCTGAGTTCAAATCCAGCCTCAAATGCTTCCTAGCTAAGTGACTCTGGGAAAGTCACTTCATTTCTGTCGGCCTCAGTTTCCTCATCTGTATAATGGAGATCATAGTAAACTACCTTCCAGGGTTATTGTGAGGATCAAATGAGATAACATGTGTAAAGCACTTAGCACAGTGAGCCTGACACATAGAAGGTGCTTAATAAATGTTTATTCCTTTTCCCTTTTCTCTTCTTCTACCCACCTATAGGTCCCCTATTGAAATTTTGAACTAGGTCCAGTTGACTAGGACAATAAAGGCATTTGGAATTATATTATACGAAGAAAGATTGAAAGAGTTAAGGATATTTACATTAATAGAAAAGAGGGGATGAGAGGAGAGACTTGACAGCTACCTCTGCATATCTGAAGGGCTAGCATGTAGAACAGACTAGGGTACTAGCAGTGGGAACAGAAAAGAAAGGAGAGATACTAAAAGATCTTGGATAAATCTGTCAGAGTTATTTTGTTTTTGTTGTTCAGTCAAGTCTGATTCCTCGTGATCCCACTTGGGGTTTTCTTGGCAAAGACATTGGAGTGATTTATCATTTCCTTCTCCAGCTCATTTTACAGATGAGGAAACTGAGGCAAACAGGGTTAAGTGACTTGCTCAAGGTTACATAGCTATTAAGTGACTGAGGCCAGTTGAACTCGGGAAGATGAGTCTTCCTGACTCCATTCCTGGCATTCTGTCCACCACACCATTTTAACTGTTAAGAGCTGTTCAGCAAAGGAACAGCATCCCATACCTGGAAGTTCCTAGGATAACAGATAATCACAAATTTAGAAGTGGGAGGGACCTAAGGTCACTGAGGAGAACTTCCACATTTTAGAGAAGAGGAGACTGGGCCCCAGAAGATGAAGTGGCTTGCCTAGATGGTCACATAAGTAGTAAGCTCCAGAGGTCATATTTGAACTCAGGTCCTCTGACTTCAGAACCAGTGTGCTGTCCTCTGTAACAATTATTCAAAGAGAGGTTGCCTGAGCACCTGAGATATCAGTGGGATGGTTTCCTAGATTAATGTTGCCTCCTGAGAGGCAGCAAATAGAGAGTTGGCTTTGGAGTCCTGAAGACCTTGGCTGAAGTCCCACCTTTGACACATCCTGGCTTTATGACCCTGAGCAGGGCACTTGACTTCTGGGTGCCCAAGGCAATACTCTAAGCCTAAATTGTAGAATAGCTGCAGATCTGCACTAGGAGTGGATATTTTTTCACCAACAACTCCCTAAGCCAATAAAATCACAGAAGTGAACCCATCAAAAAATACCTTCTTCATAGGATTGTCATGAAGACCAATGACATAATGAATGTAAAGCAATTTGCAAGCCTTAAAGCACTATGGAGATACCAGCAATTATGATTAAACCTGAGGCTGGAGCAGATGGCCTACGAAGTACCTTCCAATACTAGAATTCTATGATCCTTTGTGAGTACAGATAATACTAACGATTCTATCTGGAGCTCAGGAAAGGGGGCTAACTCCTAGGGGCCAACACATGCAGCGAAGCCTTGGCTACCTTCCCAGTTGCCTCACTATTACTGGCCCTCCTTGGGCCTCATCATCTGGAGCTGCCTGCAGCACCTGACACTACTCATCACTGACTTCCTTTCTGCTCTCTCCTCACGTGGCTTCAGTGAGTGCTCTCTAGGCCCATTGGTGGGAACGCAACTATCTTCTTAGAGCAAACTGAAGATCAATCTCTTGCCCACATTGCCTTAACTGACACATCTATATAATACATTTCTTTACTAAATACAGTCCTGGCTGCTTAGTCATGCTCACTCTCAATTTCCCAAGACAAAGGGTCAAGTTGATTCCTTAGCATTTGGGGAAAGGCAGCACCACAAAAACGAAGCCTTCTTTATCCACGTCTTGAATGGGAAATGTAGGTCCACATCCCCCTTCAAGAGCTATTTGCATACCTATGCCAAGACTGAGGTAGTCCTGACTCAGTTTGCCCTGGGCCTCCAGGATTAAGCCCTGTTATACATCGTGGTTTCCTTGGTTTCTTTCATTCAGTGGCCTTTGCCCACTGTGATCTTTGGCAAGTCACTTGAATCTCAGAACCTCCATCTCCTCATTTGTAAAATAAAGATTGCAATGTGTGTACTATTTGCCTTAGGGAGTTGCTGTGGTCAAGCCCTCAGTAGACTATGATGCACTATGTAAATGTGTGCCATTAATATTATGGTGCCTGGGCTCCTAACCCAGGAGCCAGATTAAGCTTTCCTTGACTCTGCTTTGCCTTCGTCAATTTCAAAACAAACATTTGTTTTTAAAACTCTGAGTTTCAAATTTTCTCCCTTCCTCCCTCCCCACCTACCCTCACTGAGCCCTGTCTTCCCCAAAGCAGGCTACTTTGGGGCCCATGCTGCAAGGAGTCAAGACATTGCTGCCCTCCCCAACTCACTGGAAAAGTGCAAAATATATTGGTTACTTCATATGTCATCCCATGGCCCTCTGTGTGACTCTACTACCTTGGATCAGGCCCTAAGCCAGATTCCCTCTTGTCATGTCTTGCTTTCTCCTGCTCAGTAATATTTGCTGCACTCCTATGAAGCTTGTTTTCCATCCTGCTATGAGACAGCACAGAGGAAGGCAGAAGTCAGAAAAGACTGGTTTTGGCTCATGCTGTCTGCTTTTTTTTTTTTTTTTTTAAGGCAATTGGGGTTAAGTGACTTGCCCAGGGTCACACAGCTAGTAAGTGTCAAGTGTTTGGTCTGAGGCCAGATTTGAACCCAGGTCCTCCTGACTTCAGGGCCGGTGCTCTATTCACTGCGCCACCTAGCTGCCCGCTGTCTGCTTTTTGCGGTCTGTAACCTTGAGAATATGGTCTTGCTTTCTACATTCCTTACGTACAGCCCTCTTTTCAGTTGTTAGACATCGACAGCAACATACTCTCAGGATTTGGCTGTCTTAGCTCTCCTGATCACTAGAAGAACCATTCTATCTGGTTATGGAGGCACTTCTCTCTCTGCCACATGTCTCTCGTGCTCTCTATGATTCTCCACTCTAACTTCTCCTTGTTAACCTAATTCTCTATTAACTCCATCCTGTCCTGACCTCCTCTTGTTCTCCTTTCTCTCCAGACAGCTTCATGCCAAGCCTTTTCGATCCATTGCATAGTTGAGTCTGGGATCCCTAGTGATGGCATTCTCCTTATTTCTCCCCCTTTCTTTTGATGCTTAGGTCCAGTCATCCTAGTATATATAAGTCCAGCTGTTTACAAAGCAGTAATTGAACAGTAAAGTGATAAACCAGAATACATTATAGTAGGGCAGAAGCCATTAGTTACAATTTTCTGTAAATATAGGGGCACCATGGTGTAATTAATGGGTGTCAGGTGGCAGACGCAGTAGTCCTGATTCTACTATTAACCATCTAAATGACTTTGATCAAGTCCATTTCCCTTCCTGAACTTCATTGTCCTCAATCTGTAAAACACAAGGATTGGAGTAGTCTCATTCAACCTTAAAATTCCTTGATTTTTATCATACTTTGGTCCATTGAAGGCAAAGAGGCAAGAGGCAAAACCCCAAACTACTTCCTTCTGAACCTCACGCCTGGTACGCTTCCCCAGGCACAGTATAAAAGGAATACATGCTTCTTCCTTTCTTCCCCTGGTTGTAGTGGTTTTCTGCTTTATGTTCAGTGGTTTTTGTGCCTCACTCTGGAAATAGCTGCATTGCAGTAGAGAAAGAGACTTGTGGCTGTCATTGTTTAGGTCATTTTAGAAAAGTCTTTTTTTTTTTTTTTAAAAGGATATAGGAATACCATAAGTTGCTCATGATGAGTTTCAGATTCTGTCTCTTCTGAGTGTTAATTAATGATCTTGCTAATCTCTACTCAGTTTCCTAAACTCTAATTCCTGTCAGATTTCCTCAGGGCATTTTTCATTCCCAGTGATTTCTTCAAGCTTAGAAGCATCTGCTTCACTTCCTCTCTGACACTTATGCTCATGAATATTGCAGATTTAATCACTGTGATTACATTGCTGTGCAGTGGTCATTGAGCTGATTCAGGGAAATACATATAATCCATGGAGAAGAAACATGTAGTATGTAGCAACAGCCCTGTTTCTGGATTTTCTGTTGGATTATCCTTTCTAGCATCATTGGGGCCAGTAAGAGGTGGGTAAAGTTTATCTGTTAAAACACCTGCACATAGGCTGATAGCAACCAGTGGATCAAATTGGGAAAAATTGGCCAAATAGCACAGAAATAGTAAGTCCCTTTTTTGTAAGGCCTGGACTTGTAAACAGAAGAACAAACTTTGCCCCAAACTAAACTTTGACAAAACCATGAAGCTGATAAAAGGGACATTTTCTCCTCTCATTCTATCCTTAGCCCTTCCGGTCAGGACAGAAGTATCTGATAAAGCCATTGGCACTGGTGAGGTTAGGGTTTTCATACTTATTCTATTCCACTGTTATCTTTGTAATGCCTGTCCTAGACTTAAACTCTCCTACATCATCAAACATTTCAGTCAATACTCTTTACACCTCCTTAAAATTAACTGAGACCTAGATTGTCCCTGAGTGTACCACCTTCCCTGTAACACTCTCCAGTGGAAAGCACAGTCATGCTTTTGACACCATTTCTTTAGTTTTACCTGAGGAACAGCAGTCCTAAGGTCCCTTGTCTTTCTCACTGAATGTTAACAACTTGCTTTCCCTAGAGAGAGTTAGTTTCCACACAGATAATCTAAGTTAAAGGAATAGGCTGCAATTCCTCCAGATCTCTGCATTTCCATGGGGAAAAGTTGGCTTCTCCTGACAGGATTAAGTTTAGGAGAAAGAAAAATGAAAGAGATCTAGGGGAGGGACAAAGACATGCTTCACTTATGCCCTGATGAAGCCTAGCTCAAATTTAACTTGCTTCCTAGGGAATTTAGTTTAAGAAGAGTGGCGAATAGGGTTAGTGTCAGCCTTAGGTGGTGCTAGCAGTCAAGTTACGAAGTATGATTTGGGAAGTTCTAAAAGACCCCTGTCTCCAAATATCTTTACCCTTGACCTGCCACTGTGACTAAAATTTATATTCAGCATAATTTCTTCTTTTTTTGAGAGAGAGGGGCTAGGCATCGGGGTTAAGTGACTGGCCCAGGGTCACACAGCTAGTTAAGTGTCAAATGTCTGAGGCCAGATTTGAACTCAGGTCCTCCTGACTCCAAGGCCAGTGCTCTATCCACTGCACCACCTAGCTGCCCCCATATTCAGCATAATTTCTTAAGGGTGTTATGCGGACATGAACTTTAACTGGAAGAAGGCATACAAGACTTTAGATAGTCAACCTCGTCACTTTATTTCATGAATTTCCAAAGCAAAAATATTCATGACCAAGTAGCCAGCCTACTTATTGGTCCTTGGAGAACAGACAGATGTTGTTGTTGGGTCTTATATCTGCATAGCTTTTTAGTACCCAAGGTCACCTCATACTAGTATAAATTGGTTGAACTTGATTAACTTATTATGTCCCACTATTAGCCAGCCTAGAGCAAGAATTTAAGCTGACAAAATACAAGACAAAGTGTTAATGGAGATCAGAGGCAGAGAAAGGTCTGGGACATGGAAAACATTGGGCAGCATATGAAGAAATATCTAGCTCTTTCACAATTTTGTTGAGGACAAGCCCTGAATGAGCAGATGCATTTGGGAGTCATGGTCACCAAGTCCTCAGAAACAAGAATTTTAACATTAATTACATGATTCCTCTCCTCTGACTTTGCCTCTCTCTTTGTAAGATGACACTGGCAAAAGAGTGATTTTCCCTCCAAGAAATGTCAAGTAATGTCTAATTCAGCCTTTATGATGATTTTATGTTTTTGTACCTAGAACCAAGAAGTGTACTGCTAATGGGAGCTCATCAGTCTCCCATGTACACCGAACGGGGTCTTCCCTTCCCTCCATGCTGCAGATATAGATATATATGTATATATGCGTGTATATATGTATGTATAAAACGATGGTTAATTCCTTTCCTTCTTTCTCATCACCAACATACAAGACTTCAGAAAGTCAGTATGGAAAGCACACTGGATTCAGTCATAAGATCTGGGCTTGAATTCTGACTGCTACTTACTAGCTATAAAACCTTAGGTACTTCCCCTTTCTGGGATGCAGTTTCTTCATCTTAAAATTTGATGGGTCAACTAGATAATTTTGATGGTCCTTTTCCAGCTTCAATCTTATAATTCTCTATCAAACTTGGGCGTGGAACACAGCAAAATAAAGAATAGAGCTCCAATTCTTTGGAAGCTTATGTTGAACAGTAGGGTAACAATTAAGACAGATACAGAGCAAGGCATACAAGGACGCAGGCTCTGATACCACAATTCAAAAGCAATAAGAAGAGCCTTGTTCAGCAATAAGCATCCATACCATCCTCCTTTCAGTGTTGGTCCCCTTTGGGAATGTTGGAAAGCATACAAGAATGGCTGGTAGGGGGGAAGCAGTCATGTTGCTACCATTCAGGGAGAGAAAGCTTTGTAAAGAAGGCCAAGAGGGATACAAGATCAACCTGGAGGGTTTCAAAGATTGCAAGTGGCACAAATACAAGAATTAGAAAACTGGACAGAAAGTTTAAGAAAGCTGAGATGAGTAGGCAGAGGAAGAGGAAAGACTATTAAAGGACAAGAAGAGGAAAAACCCAATCACTAAGTAGCACAATGATGCCTATAGCATTACTATCATATCCATTCAGTTTGTTCTAGTTCTATCTTTTTATCTCTCTTTAGATATAGCTATCTCTTTTAGATATAGATATCAACTGAATTTCTATTCCTTTGCAGCTCTAGGCCAGCCCCTTCACTTTACAGATAAAACTAAGGCTTAGAAAGGGGAACTAAGGTGCCCAAGGCCACCCAGCTAAGTAACAGTAGAGTTCAGATTCAAATTCCAGTCTTCTGACTCCCTTTTTCCTAAACTACATCACTTCTCTTTAAAAAGCAAAAACAAGCAAAGAAAAATAACCCAGCTTGGCTTTATTAAACTATAATATAAAAGAGAAGTTAGTGGGGAAATAAATTTCAAAGAGCTCAAAAGGGTTTTCTCTGTCAGGGTTAAAGCTCAAATATTTAATTGGCCCTTCAAAAGATGAGGGTTTCTCTGATTCTTTCTACTACTATGTGAGTTTTAAGGATGGATTATCCATTGTAGGAAATAAACATCACCAACCCACAATATTTGTAGAGGAACTTTCATCATCAGAGTTCAGGTGGGGAAGGGTAAAGCAGGGTTTGAACTCAAACACTGGTAGGCAGCTATAGCCACAGGAAGGTTTAAATATTTTATTTTTTCAGTGTGTGCCTAGAAATATCAAGTCTTTCTGTCTAGTTACTATTCTTTTTTTTTTTGCTTTTTGGTGAGGCAATTGGGATTAAGTGACTTGCCCAGGGTCACACAGCTAGTGTCAAGTGTCTGAGGCCAGACGTAATTTGTATTCTATATATACATAACATGTATATACATATATTTATTCATTCCTATTACCTACACAGGAAAAACCTACTAACTAGTAGTAGTAAGAAAGAGTGCTTCCTCCAGAGTCAGAGGACTTAAGTTTAAATCCTGCTCTGACCCTTACTACCTGTATGATCTTGGACAGGTCATGTAACCTCCCTGAGTCTCAGTTTCCTCACATGTAAACTAAAGGAGCTGGCCTCGATAGTTTCTAAGATCACTTCCATCTACGTGTCTATGATCCTGTGATCCTTACACACTTGGAAAGCTTTCTAAGTGCAAAACCAACACTACTTTTTTTTTTTTCCTGATGTAATGTAAGTGGAATACAGCAGGAGCCAACGTGCTTTGTCTTTTCACTATCAGAAAGTTAAAGCATAAGCAGCAAGGCAAGAAAGTAAACCTCAAAGAATATGGTGAAGAATGGGCGAGTTAGCCAAGATCTAGAGTAAGACCCATCCTTCAGGGGCAGCTGGGTGGCGTACTGGATAGAGCACTGGCCCTGGAGTCAGGAGATCCTGAGTTCAAATCCAGCCTCAGACCAAACACTTGACACTTACTAGCTGTGGGACCCTGGGCAAGTCACTTAACCCCAATTGCCTAAAAAAAAAAAGACCCATCCTTCAGAGTGGCAGTTCCTGACCTCCTACTCTCCAATTTTCTAAACTCATTTCTTAGAAACAACAATAGAACATGAGTGAGCATCGTGAGAAGGATGGTATGTGAATACCAAAGAGATAAAGAGACAGAGGTTTTGATGAATAAATCTATTATCCAAAACACAGCAATTTATTAAAAGCAAGTTATGATCAGCATGGAAAATTTTTTTATACCAGATTTGGAAGCCACCCACTAGCTCTTCCTGGAGGAAATAATACTGTAGCATTCTTTATAGTCAAAGACATACTGCCATATTATTTCTTTGGTAATGGGCACGGATTTGTACTATATTGAGCTATTTGCACCCTTGGCCCAGTCCTGGTAACCAGCTGAAAGTTATTACTGCCATCGGAATGACAAGAGAATGATTTCAAAGCTCTAGGGACACCTATACTCATCCCAACAACAGCTAAAAGGTTAGAGGTAAGTGTTTTTTTGCAAAGAGATCTAAGGAATCATTTCTTTGGTTAACCAGAAGAGAGGAGGTCCATGGTACCAGTCCACTGCAGCTACTTTGGGATGACTTACATATTTCCAGAGAAGAAGCAAACTAGACAGTGCACAGTCACAGAGATGGAAATCAAGAAACCCAGGTTTTCTTTATCAGCAATAGCTAAGTCATTCCTCCAGCTGGGCAGGTATAAATGTGGTTCCTGTCCTGGTTCCAATACCCTGCTTCTGTGATCAGTTACAGCAACCTATCCCATCCCGACTTGTGGGAACTGGGGACTGGGTAGCATACTCTATAAAGAGGCAGAGCACTTTGCCATTTACCAGCTATTTGATCTTTGGTACATCATTTAACCTCTCAAGGCCTGAGTTTTCTCAACTGTAAAATGTTGACATTGGACTAGATATCTACGGTTCTTCTAGCCCTGACAATGTGTGATTGTGAGAGCCAGAAAAGTTACCATTATCAGTATGACAGGCTCTACTTGCTAATCATTTTTTGGACTTTGGCCACCAAATTCCATCACACTATTCTACAATGATAAATTAATTCTATTAGCTCCTAGAGATGATCCCAGCCTCACCTGATTCCTAAATCTATGATGTGCCTGTTGATGTTCCCAAAAGTACATCTGGTCAACAATCAGAGAGGCTATGGTATCTGAGGACTGATTGGATTCCTCTTCAGGGTGGTTCCTGACCTTCTCTTCCTTAGCTATGTCCTTTGACAGAGTGGAATAATAGTGACATAATGGAAGTGGTTGAGATTACTGTCTGTAATGGGCTTAGCGGTCTTTAGGCAAAAGTGCTTTATAAAACAAAAGGCATTTTCAAAGTATATAAAAATTTGAGCCACGGAAATAATGAGTGCCCAAAAGAATTGAGTAGAAAACTATGAGGGAAAACAAAAAGCATGTAAAATGAGGATAAAGAGTAAGCCGAATAAAAGTAAAAAAGGGACTGTCAGGTATGGCAGGTGAGAAGGCCTCATCTTTCAAAGCAGTGTACTTGGAGACATCAAGAAAAAGAGACCAAGATACAGCTTGTCTTTTGGTTTGGTGACAGCTTAGCATCAACTTAGATGTTCTCTCAGTTACATCTGTGTCTCATTCTATAGTTCTTCATGGAGCCTTACACACAGTAGGTACTCAATATTTGTCGAATTAAGTTGAATTCCCTTACAGAAAGGCCCTTCAGCCTGGCAATGACACACTGCCCTATCTCAGCTATGCCTCTTCTCTGGTCTAGGGGCTACAGAAAGGACCCCATTCTCTCAGAAGCAATGACAAGAGTAGATAGTTGCCCAAAGAATTCATCTCAGCAAAGCACAAAACATGTTGGTTTTCTTGTGCTACGGTCAGAAGAAGTAAAGGTCCTGAGCTCCCATTTGCTGGAGGCAGAAGATTAGAATATACCTTGCCATTTCGGAGCACAGATGGGGAGTAACTTGTCTCAAAAAGTCTGCCTTCCTTCCTTTGTTTTTTTCTTTCTTTTTTTTTTTTTTAAATGAGGCAATCAGGGTTAAGTGACTTGCCCAGGGTCACACAGCTAGTAAGTGTCAAGTGTGTAAGGCCAGATTTGAACTCAGGTCCTCCCAACTCCAGGGCTGGTGATCCATCCACTGTGCTACCTAGTTGTCCCCTTTTCCTTCTTTTTAAAGAACATGAATCACCCTTCTGAGGATCAGAAATTCCAATATGGAGGATCAAACTTGGCACTATACTCCAAGAAGTGGTCTTCATGATTATTTTTCATTTTTAAAAATGTTAAGGATGTACTTTTGAAAAAAAATTTTTTTTGAAGTAAAAATCTATGATCACTTGAATCTACTGAATCTGTTACATGTGTCCATGGGACAGATGGGAATCTGAGGTACAATGAGGTTAAATGACTTGCAATTATTAGGGAAGGAAGCACTCCTTCCTCCCAGATTCAAATTCCAGACCAAGTTAATGATATACTGAAACACCAAGGCACAGGAAAAAAAAACCAACCACACACACACACACACACACACACCCCAACCTTACCAGATGAGAAAATTATGCTACAGTGAAAGTTGAAGATGATTTCTAAGAAAAAAGAAATTCTCTTGGTCTCAGAAGTCCACTGCACTCTGAAAAAAAAATATCTCCTTCGGGAGACGGGGAAAGGGTCAGCATTTGTTGTTGACCACATTTATCTTCATGTTCACTGAAGAAATGTAGATGCTGTCAGAGTTGAATAAATGCTTAATGCTATTTAATAAATTTCAGATAATCTGATAAGCTTTGAGTTTCAGGAAAGCACAAAAAGTTGCTCTGAAAGGAATATTTTCTTTAAAAACAAAACAAAACAAAGTAGAACACCCTTTCCTTCTACCTCTACTGCTACCGCATACTGTGGTTATTAGCAGAGGAACTCTTACTTCTCCACAGTCCACATACTTCATCTTTATAATAGTCAGACAGGCAAATAAGGGCTAAGCAGAGCTGTTGTTTGGGGAAGAAATTCAGTTTTACATACTTAGCTAATTTCTGGCTGTTTAAAGTACTTTGGTTCAACTAAAAATCTACCAATGAATGGACAAGGTCCCTCTGCTTTTGCCTCCAATGAATATTTCTTGAACATCAGGCTCCCCTTTCTGATGCTAAGGGTTTAGGTAGAAGCTCCCTCACTGCAGACAAATGAAACAACTTGCTGAGAGGTGAAAAACTGAGCTAAGATGGCAAGGCTTAAAAACTAGTCTAATGGTAGAGCTCTGAATTCACTCTGTTCCCTAGTAAATGTATTTTAAGGCCATCTTTGCCCTTCTATTCCAAACCCAGTCAGCTGCAGATTATCTGTACCTGATGCTAAAATCCTTTCTCTTCTGATTATTATCATTCATGTGAAGCCTGGAGAATTGTAGATAGGAGCAAGCAATGGTGCTGTTCCATCAGACGTTCTAATGTAATTTAGTTTCTGAAATCCAAATATCAGATCCTGAAAGCTGACATTTTTATCTCTAGGTGACATGAGAATTCCCAGGGGAATCATCTAAATAGAGAAATGGGTTCTGTCATATGTTAATACATAATTTAATACAAAAAAATAGACCACAGAACATTTGAAGGGAACCTAAAAATAATAACTAGCAATTATATAATTCTTTACAGTTTGCAAAGTATATTACATATTATCTCGTTTGAGCCTCAAAATAAGTGAGGTAGGCCTTATCATTATTCCCATTTTACATATGGTAAAACTGGGGCTAATAGAGGTTAAATAACTTGCCCAGTGCCATACAGCTAAGTAAGTGTGTGAAACCAAGTCCTCCCTAACTCTCGAACAGGGCAGTTGGGTCAGTGACTTGAGGATTCATTTTAGGGGTTCAGAACCTACAGGGGTAGAGTCTGGGAAGAGATAAGACAGATCCAGTACTATATGGGCACTCACTTTGTGCAAGACATTCCATTTAGATTCTAGGATCTTAGGTATTCTTGCCCACCTGAGTCCTCACTAACTTCTACAGATTTGGCTTCAGGTCTAATAGTTCACCTAAAGGTTGACCATTTGAGTCCAATGTAGGAATTCCTGAGGGTTCTTTGGCCCCAGGGCTTATCCTAGCTGAATTCCCAGCTGAAAGACATAGTCAAAGAAGCAATTTCACTATGGAAACACTGTGTACCAACTGTTCTTGGGTATTACTAGCTAAGCCAAAATGGCCTCCCTGGAGAGCCACAGATCAGGCTCAGCAATTAGCATGCAACACACATATAATCAAATGCTGGAAGCCAAACCCTTGTGGACACTTTGTCTGGTTTCTGATCTGCCTTATAACTCATTGCAAACTGCTAGATGATCTGCTTGTAGAAATCATGAGGAACGTCTACTCTGATTGTGTTCCTGTGCAAAAGGAAGTGCTCTCTTGACTTCATGCTTTCTGACCGTCTGTCAATGTGTCTGGCAAAAAAAACACCACCACAAGATGGGGGATGCTTCTGTGGAGGTAGTCAAATGGCTGAGACAAGAAATGAGACACTTTTGCAACAATAGGCCTTGTCCTAGAAAAAAGAGGCTTCTGATGAACAAAGTCTCCCAGAAGTAAGGATGCCTGGGTCTTCATTCTGGTTTGGCAGTTGTGTGTCTTAAAGTGAACCTCCCTTTTTGTGCTTTATTTCTCCTTTCTACAAAGTAATGAATACCTGTACTTTTCTCCTCCTCATTGCCTTTGAGAATTAACTAAATAATAATAATAAACAGAATATAGATAGATATAGGACAAAGACTCACATAACCTCAAAGCTTTTAAAAGGTATTCTAGTTCAACACTTACCTTGAACAAGAATTTCTTCTACAACACATATAATACTTCTGTTTGAGTGATTATCCAGCTGTGACTTGAAGACTTCCAACTGAGAGGAAGTCCTCCACTCTTGAGGTACTTTGGCCTTTGGCCTTAAATTGAGGTCAAATTTTCTTCTTTACATCTTCAACCTATTGTTCCTAGTTCATTGGATTTTGATGGCTAGGGGTGGCTGCTGCCATCCCCAGGACCTCTTCACTGGTGACCTATGAGGCAGCAGTCTCAGTGGAGGAGTAGAGGCAGATGGTGGTCAATGAAAAGGGTTGAGGAGAGAGAGTAGGTAGTGAGGAAGTGGGGTTTTATAGAGTTTAGCAATGAAATGGAGAAGTGAGATGGGGTTGTAGCTGGATGGGGTTATAAAGGTCACTGGAAGGCTTTTTTTTTAGGATTAAAGTCATTTGAGCATATTCATATGCAGAAGGGAAGAAGCCAGTAAGGAGGGAGAGATTGAAAATGCATGAGAGAAGGAATGCTTGCTGAAGAAAGGATACTGATAAGTGGGAGAGTATCCAGAAGGCAGGATGGTGAAGGGCCTTGAGATCATTACATAGATAGGATTAGGGTTGTTTTGCCAGGATAAGAGTAGTCTTGGGCTAGGGTAAGGTAGGGAGAATGGACAGACAAGGGGCCAGGACATAAAGCTATCTTCAAGGATTACAAAGGCCATCACGTAAAAGAGGGATTAGATTCCTTCTGCCCAAAACTGATTACGATACTCCAGATACAGTCTATCTAGCAGGACTATTCCTTCCATAGTCCTGAACATGATATCTTTTTTAATGAAGTATAAGATCAAATTAGCTTCTTTGAAAGCCATTTCACACCATTGACTCATACTGAATTTGCAATCCACTAATAAATCCAAATATTTTTTCAGATCAAGCACTAACTAGTCCATCTTTTCCCATCTTGAACTTGTGAAGTTGATTTACATTTTATCTGATTTGATTCAGCCCAACATTCTGGCCTTTCAAGATCTTTTTAGATCTGGGCTGTAATCCAATGTGTTAGTTATCCCTCCCAGATTTTTGCCATTTGTAAATTTGATAAACCTGAGATGATGATAAACAACCACTCTAATATATATATAATTACATATATACACACACATATATGTATGTGTATATATATGTATGTGTGTGTATGTGCACATATATATATATTGCTTTAAGGTTGCAAAATACTTTATGTTAATTATTTCATTTGATTCTCACAATTATTCTGATGTCAGTAGCACAGGTATTACTAACCCCACTGTATAGATGAAAAAATTGAGACAGAGAATTAAGGGACTTGCCCATAGTCACACATTTAGTGACAGAAGTAGGATTCAAACCCAGGTCTCTCCTGATTCCAAGCCCAGAGTTCATGCCACTATATCATTTTGCTTCTTTCCACTATATCATTTTACCTCTCTTACCCTCTATGCTTTTTTACAGGTCATTAATAAAAATGTTAATATCATAAAGCCATGCATAGATATCTGGGCACTCTACTACAGACTTCTTTCCAAGTTAACATAGAACCATTCATGACTAATCTCTGGGTCCAGCCATTCAACCAGTTTTTAATTGTATGTATATATCATCTGGTCCATACCCCTCCATCCCGTCCACACAAATTACATGAGATTCTGTAAAATCATTTAGCTAACATTTTAGCAAAGCATGTCTACAGCATTCCTCTATCATTCTGGCAATCCTTTCAAAAAAAGAGAAATGAAATTAGTCTGGCATTAACAATTCTTAATGAAGCCTCTAGCATTAACAATTCTTAATGAAGCCATGTTACCTCTCTGTGATTGCTTTCTTTTTCTAAATGTTCACTGATAATCCCTTTAAGAATATGCCCAAAATTTTTGCTAGGATTTGAAGTTAAGCTTAGTGGCCTGTAGTTTTCTCTCTCTGTCTCTCTCTCTCTTTTTTTAATAAGGACTTCTGCCACCCCCTTAATCTTGCTGTATCTCTTGAATTCTCTATGATACTATGATCATTAAGAGTGCCTCAGCAATCCCATCTAACAATTCATTCAGTACCAGAGGAGTTATTTTATCTGAATTTGGTGATTTCAACTCATCAAAGGCAGCTAGGTGCTCTCTTACTCTCTCCTAGCATAACCACTGGGATCACAGAATCAAAATCACTAGAAAAAAATCCAAGTGGCCATCTTACCCATTCCTTAGAAGGGCCACACCTTAATCAATCACTACAGGTAACGATGATTTGTAGGATATTAGGAAGATCAATATCTGTCCTCTTCTTCTTGAAAGGGATGCCCCATTCCAGTCTTGTTAAAAGTGATATGAGGTATTGCTAAGACTTCCATGAAACTCAATTCTTGGTCAGAAGTAACAAATCAGAGGCAGAGGAGTGAAATGGTTTGCCAACATTCCCAAAGTAAAACTGGGACAAAGTTGAAATTAGAATTCATACTTAATTTTTTAAGAATTATTTTGATTTTTATTGATACTTTAAAAAATATATTACAATCATTTCTGGATATATTCCCTACCCCTATTCAGTGAGCCTTCTTGTTCTAGAAAAAGAAAAAACAAATAAACAATATCAACCCCATCTGACAGAATATTGGACATTTCTACATGTCTTCTTTAGGGCCAAGATTGATCATTATAATCACACATTGCTTTGGCTTTAATTATGGGTTCTTTAAGTTGACAAGATTGTAGTCTGAGGATAAAGTGCTCTCCTGGTTCTGCTGCTGACGTGACTATAGCAGTTCAAATTCTATTTTCTAGTCATCTGATTTCATCCCTCAAGTAAGGTCTTACTTATTTTTTGTGAAAGCTAAGGATTTTATTCAATTTTGCAAGGATTTGTAGATATAATAACAACTGCTTAATAAAATAATTACTACCGAACATCTAATACAATTAAAAGAGAAAAATAAGCATTGTCTCTTATCAAGCAAAGAGAAGCATATTAATGGATTGAGGTTAGAGTGATCACTATGGGTATACTTATTCAAGTATACTTGTGACCAAGGGCCAAAGTTCTGGGTTTACAAAGATTAGGCTCAATTTTGAAGGCATCTCACGAATCACTTTCTTTTGGGTCACACCCTAACCCAGGGTTTCCCTTGAGAACACCCTTAGTTCCCATAGAAGCACTTGGGCCAACAATGCATCAAATAAAAGGTAAACTTAATTTAACTTTATTTTATAAAAACTCAAAATAAGAAGGACTTGCATCCAGGGTAAGGAATAGTAAAAAGAATTCTCCTTTCCTTTTCAGTGGGTCTCTATATTCCCCAGGGACCTAAAAAGTCTTCCAGACTTACAGTGCTAGTTTAAGGTTGAGGCTCTCACATAAGAAAATATGATTTGAGGATCCTTAGAAAATCAACGCCTTTGTCCTAGGCCTGCACAGTCTACATAACACACATTACTAGTGAAGAGCAAGGTCTAGGTTTGCTCCTTCTTATTGTTTATCTGTCCTTTGCTGCTCCTTGGCTCTGGCTACTGTCTAGTCCTGGACCTTCTCCTCTTTTCTCCAAAAGGCCTGATCCAGGACTACATATTGTTCAGGAATTCCCTAATACCATCCTGCTGCCATTCTTAGGGCCTTTTCTCCTGGTGCCATGTGGTTGCTTGAAAAGGCTTTGAATATTTGTAGGTTTCTTCTGGGAACTGAGTCTAGTTCCTATATCCAGTCCCTCTCCCAGTTTTGTGTCTCAGCTCTTTGTCTCTATGTCTAGAGTTCCTCCTCCTCCTCAGAGCACTGGCCCAAGTGCTCTGAAACTATGAACCAATGTTCCTTAATTGTCAGTAGGCCAACAAAATACCCCAGCTAAGAATGTTCATATCGTCAAAAGGAAATCATCAATGCAAGATAGAGCCACAAATGTAGAATCAATAGAGACATTTATAACTTTTATAGGAAGACACCTTTATTGCCTCTTTAACCTTTATCAGGTTCCTTCTGGACATACCTTCTACACAAATATAAAAAAGCATAAAAGAAATGGATATTTCATTTTTTAAAAATTAAGTTACAAAGATCTCCGAGAACCCTGTTCTTTATATCTCCCTTCCTTTTCTCAGCCAAATTTCTCTCTCTTACACATACATGATGCTCCCTCTTCCATCTCTGTGCTTTTGCACTGGCAGTCCCACATGCCTGGAAATGTACTCCCTCTTTATCTCCACCTCCAAGAGTCCCTCTCGTCTGTTAAGAGGCAGTTCAAATACCATGTTCTGCATGAAGCCTTTCCTTATCCCCTGTAGCCCTACTGCTCTCCCTCTCAAACTACCTTGTATTTAACCTAGCACATACATATAGATATTTTACACACACACATAGATATTTTACACACACACACATACACACAGAGCTACAGTATACACATATACTATAGCATATATATGTGTGTATGTGTGTGTGTGTGTATGTATATATATATATAAAGTGACTTGCCCAGGGTCACACACCTAGTAAGTGTCAAGTGTATGGTCCAAGGCCAGATTTGAACTCAGGCCCTCCTGACTTCAGGGCCGGTGCTCTATCCACTGCACCACCTAGCTGCCCCTTCTATAGCATATATATTACAGATAATATATTTAACTACCATATATCCTATACTATATATTTGTAATTATTCACTTTATGCTATATATGTAGCACATGCATGTGTGTGTGTGTGTGTGTGTGCGTCACTGAAATGTAAGCTTCTTGTCAGTAGGGATTGCTTCAGTCTTTTTATGTGGATTCTCAACAACTATGAGCAGGCAGTGGATGCTTAATAAATACATGCTGATTGTTCAGCCTCCTCTTCAATTTTCCTGTCTTTGTCACAGTGTTCCAAGAGCAAATGCTGCAGTCTACAGTATCGACTTCTCAGCCATCCAAACCCTAAATATCAGGAAATTTATTTTTATAAAGGCCAGAAGATCAGGTAGAGAGTCAGAACTAAATGTAGCTGTCCCAGTTCTATACAAAGTCCCCTGAAAAATGCAACACCCCCACAACCATTACCAAAGAGTTACCTGGGGCTTATCATTTATGCTTCTAGAACCATTAATGGTTCTAAAAGTTCCTGCCCATCATCATATGGGGGTACCAGAATTCTCTAATCAATTAGTTACCCCACCCTCAAATCTGTATTTAAAACACAGGGAGACCCAGCCCGCCATAGTAGGTACCCCACTATTTTCTTCCCTCATGACTCCTTTGGTCCAATCAAAGCTTCTCTGCTGGGTTCCTACTTAAGCTGGCAGCTCATCTGTGGCTATGAAAGAAATCAGATATGCTAGAACAGGAAGAGGTATTACTACTGCTTCAGGGCCTGCTTCTCAGGTTCCCCAGGGGATGCCAACATAGACTCAGACAATCCTTTTGATCCAAGTTCTCAGAGTTTCTGATGGCTCATGAAAATGAGGTATTTGTAAGGGAATGTAGCAAATGAAGGCAAGCCCAAGAGTAGAGTTGAGCCACAGCATGGAGCCAGATTCTAGGGAGCTGAACTCCACTCCCAACCACCACTGGTGCCCACCAACCTAGACAGAATTTGACAACAAGAGTGCAACTTCATTGCTGTCTCTAAGTCATATTGCCACGTTTGTAATCTGAAAAATACTCAGAGACAGAGAAAGAACTTTCAGATAATCAGAAAATCAAACCTTCTGTTACCTCTCTTTTATGTTAGACACCATCACTTGGTTATTGGAGAATATGGGAAGGGAAGAGGGCAGAGATACCCTTTCTCTACGGCAGGGTGCTAAGGGAACACTATGGGCATGATTAAAGGGAGATCTCATGGTGAAAGGTCAAGTAAATATACCAGGGAATTTATAACCCCCTCTTATTTATTAAATAATTCCCACGGTAATACTCTAAGGTTGCCATACCAAAAATGAGGCAAGAGTGAAGTGACAGACAATTCAAATTTCAACTTGCTAGTTTGCTTCTTGGGCCAACAAATTCCATTCCTCTTACATACCAACAGCCTTCCTCTCAAAACTGTCCTACAAACATATTTTTGAATTCAATTACAACTGGGAGGGAGAAAGAAGACTTTTAGGAATGTCTCTCACCCCATGTCCCAACAAAACTAACTCTCTCTCTCTCTCTCTCTGGTATTCTTAACCTTCTTTTCATCATGGATGCCTCTGGTAGTTGGGTGAAGCCTTTGGACCCCATCTCCAAATGTTTGTTGCCTGCATTTTTAATAGAAAGAAACACTACATTTCAATTAGTGGTTAGTGAAAATAATGACTTAATTATTTTCCCCATCCAAATTCATAGACTCACTGAAATCTATCCATGTAACCTCTGATCGAGATGTCAGAAATTGGTCCCATGGTTCTACACTTGGCTTTTTTCCCCCATAGGGTGATTTAGCCAGGGCTAGAACTTTAGGGATCCTCAGGTTAAACCAAACCAAATTGGAATGACAAGCTAGTGAGCATCAAGGCAGAGAAGACTGAATGCAGTTCACCCAAGGTCACCCAGGAAAATATTAATTTCATCCTTGCAGACTTTGAGCAGGCGAGGGTCAATCAATTCCCTGTCTAGGTCACAGATCCTCATTTGTTATATTAGGATAAAACCTTCTTCTGTCTACCTCCTGTTCTCTCCCAAGGTTACTGAAGGGTTAAATTAAAACAGGTCTGTAAAGTGTGGAGCTGTTGGGGGAAGAAGTATCAGGGAAGTGCAATGAATATCAATATTTCAGTCCTAAGAGACAAATACTTTCCAGAAGATAAACTATCCACTGAGGAAGATGACTTCTCTGACCAACATTTCTGATCACTGGAGAATATTCTGATGAAAAGCCCACAAAATGTTACCTTCCCTTCTAACAAAGGGACTGAAATCTCTTGGGTGATGAATATAACTTTCCATAGAAAATAAGTCTGGAGAAAAGGGGCCAGGCCCTTTTAACATTCAGAGATTTGTAGAATAAGATAGGAGATAACTACATAAGTCAGGAGGCTCCGATAAAAGCTTCCAGACTGACTCTAGACACAGCCTGGGCAAATAGTCCCCCAGGGAGCTATCCACGGTCCTGCACTTCCTGTTTGGAAACTTACATAGAGAATCAGATTTCTATGCTCTGCTTGACCCATTGTCTTTGCTTGCCATGACACTGTGTTGACTTGTGTCTTGCCTGCCCTACCCTGCGTCTTGCCTAAGTGTTATGTTAACTTCTTGTCTTATTCTAAAGTTCAGCTCTCCTTAACCAACCCATATCAGTCATTTGCCTCATTGTCTGATTTTGGCTACTTCCAATACGTGCTACTTGCCCTGCTGTCTTCTTGACAAATATTTCAACGGTGCAGGGTCATGGTATGTAAGGGGGGAAATTCCCTGACCCTAATGGATCCTTCCTAAGGGATAAAATTGTCAACATGGCCCCTTTTTAATCATCCCAGTGACTGTTCTCCATGCCTCAGCTGCAACTGTTTAGACAGAAACCAGGTTTTCCTCTCTATTTGTACTGCAGAGCCAGTACTGCTGCATGACTGATTAGATTGTCCTCTGTCTGTACTTGAACCACAGCTATCACCTCTGTTAGAGTAACACAGTTTTTCTAGGGGTCTTGAAAATAGCAATAAGAACTCACCAGTTTAAAGCTTTTTAAAAGCCCAGAGGATACCTAGGAGACATAAGGTATAAAATCAGCATTCTTCACTCCCTGCCTCCTCTAAACTGTTACAGTAGGCAGCAGCTCAGTTAGAAGCAATAGAGAGGCTCCCACCTTCTAGCACATGGAGGGGAAACAGCGGCACTTAACCCAGAACTTTCAGGACTGAATAGCAACATAGCCATTGTCTCAGATGACAAGGTTTCCTCCAAGTTTTCCAAAACTAATCCCTCCCCCTGTGGTCTTAATCCCATCTTTTCCTGCTGCCTTCAGGACCTTGATGTATCTGTTATTTTTCGGCATCTTCAAATTTCTCTCCATTGGATCCTTTCCCTGTGGCTACAAAACACACACAGACCTCTCATACCTTTAAAGTGCTTTTTCTTAAGCTTATTGCCACTTCTCTATCATTCATCCATTCCCTTTCCCTCCCTCTAATCACTGTCAAATCTCTTGGGGATCTCTGCTCATTTGCTCTTTAAACTCTTCCAATCTTGCTTCAACTCGCTCTACTCTACTGAGATTGAGACTGCAACCTGAAAGATCACCAATGACCTCCTAATCACCAAATCCAATGGCCTTTTCTCAGTCTTCATTTTTCTTTGACCTCTCAGCAATATTTGATGATTTTGTGTAGCCTCTTCTTGAAATGGTCTCCCAAACTGCCTATTGTGACACGGCCATCCAGTCCTCTTTCTCTCTGATTACTCCTTCAGTGGTTCTTTCTTCTCTCATCCCCCAGCCCCTGATCCTCCCCAAGATTTAGTCCTAGACCCTTTGTTATTTTATTATATGTTTGCCCTATGGTTGCACAGCTAATTTCAGGGATTTTGCTATCATCTCATTGTTGATAATTCCCAAATCTGTAGCCCATTTTTTCTCCTGAATTACATACTTACATTTCTAACTGCCTGATGGACATTTCCATCTACTACAATTGCTGATACTCATTTCAAATTAAGTATCTTAAAACTCACCACTTCATATTCTTCTCAAATTCAGCTCCCTTCCTGATTCCCCTTTGCTAATTATCATTCATTCTCTCAGTCATCCTGAGTCATCTTTGACTATTCCCTTTTTTCTCATCCACATCTAACCAGCCATGATTTCTTTTGTAGTCTCCTGAATCTATCCAACCTTTTCCTCTCCCACTACCAAAGTCCTTATAACATACTTGAATTATTACAATTTCAATTATCTAGTTTTCCTGTCTCTTTTCACTACTCCACCCCCATCATCCTACAGAGACTACTGCCATATATTAGTTTTCCTAAAACACCACTTTGATTACATTATTCCCTTTCTTGGAAACTTTCAATGGCCCCCTTATTGGTTACAGAATAAAGGTTAAACTCTTAAACCGCCAGGTTCAAGGCTAACAATTTGGCCTCAGTTTATTTCTTCAGTCTTATCAACATCTGCTTATCTTCCCAAATCCTTTGTTCTAGTTATATTAGTTTATTCATTATCTTTTGTATATATTTTAAGCTTTTGCATATTTTTTTACTTTTGTTCATGTCACCCCTCAACCCTAGAATATCCTCCTTAGTATTTTCTGCTTATATGAATTCTTTTTGAGTGACCTTAAATACCACCTTCTCCTTAAAGCCTTCCCAGACTATTAAAACCTAACAATCACTCCTACTTCTGATTTTTTTTTAATTAAATCTTAATTTTTTCCCAATAAACAAAAATTTACTTTCTCTCTCTCCCATCGGCCCCCTCCCCCCAATTGAAAAAGGAAGAAAAACAAAATCCTTGTAACAAATATTTGTGCTCAAACAAAACAAATTTCTTCACTGGCCATGGCCACATCTCAATCTGCAAGTTGACTACCTCTGATTTTTCATTCTACCTTGACCAGCACCTCCCTTCAGACCTTAATGGAGATAGAATAAGACCCTAAGTCCAAGAGATTTGGGAACAGAAGTAGCCCCTAGGCCAGGGGTGGGGAACCTGCGACTCCAGGCCACACATGGCCTTCTAGGTCCTTGGGTGCAGCCTTTTGACTGAGTCCAAGTTTTACAGAACGAATCTTTTTATTAAGGGGATTTGTTCTGTTAAGTTTGGATTCATTCAAAGGGCCACACTTGAGGGCCTAGACCATTAATACTCACCCATGCCCCATAAGCCATCACTGAAGTGAGCAACCATTATGAAGAAGGAGCACTCCATTTTTATGACTGCCACCACCAGCACCACCACCAATTGCTGATCAACTGCTACCAATGGACAGGTAAGCCCAAGAGCCTTAGGAATAATAGCAGGCCCCCTCTCTCCTGACTACATGCCTTGCTTGGAGCCCAGTCCACTCAGCCATTATATAGGTAAGCAACCTCTGTGGTAAAGGGGCTAGCCATCCTGACCAACTGCTGACTGCCACCTATGGGACAGGCAAGACAACCTAGCTGAATCAGCAAAGGATTCTGAAGGACAAGAAGTAGCATATGCTAGGCAAGTGAAACCATTCTACCTCCAAGTGCCACCAACTGGCTGGGGGTACAATCCCTGCCTCCTTAGCAGCTTTAGCAGCCACAGCTTCTGAAGAGCTAGAAAAGAAAGCTCTCACCACTGAAATTCAGGGGACTGTCAAATGGTTCAACATCAGAAATGGATATGGTTTTTTAAGTGGAAATTAAAGAAGATGTATTACCATTTGCTTTGCCTCTGCTCTCTAAGGACCATGAGACCTTTCCATCTGACTTGCAGCTGAAGCCTCCTATATATAATGTGAGCTCCTTGACATCACTGACCATCTTGCTTTCTATTTGTGTCCCCAGCACTTAGCACAGTGCTATGCACACATTAAGCATTAAATAAGTGCTCATTCATATATTCACTGCCTGTATTGCTTTCTGTCCATTTAAGAAGTATGCTTTGTGCCATTGCTTATGTTGCTGTATGGAACTATTATTTGTCTCTCATACACTCATAAGCAGTCTTCACCACACTTAGGTTTTGTTTCCCCAGTGAGACTATAAACACGTTGAAGGCAAAGGTTGTATCTTAACACTTCTTATCCCTCAATGCCTTGCACAGATTAATGGTTCAATAGTTATTTGTCAAATGACTGATTTAAAACTACATATTCAATGAGTGTGGAGTTGTGGAGAAATGGCATCTCAGAAAGCTTGTAGGCATTGATAAATGGGGTGCACTGGGAGATAAGTAAAGGATTTTACTATGAATAACTATCTCCAGCATAAATTCTTTAGTGCTCTGTCTTCCATCTTTCATTCACACTTGGCTCTCTGGCTGTACAATATTGAAGAGACTACAAAATGAGATAACAATGCAATAAGGAATACTAGTATGTGTATATATGAACGAGCTACAGTTAACCCTCCAAGACTTAATTTTACAACACAGCCATAGGGGGAGATTTGAAGGCTAAGATAGGACACCTCAGTTCCTCAATCCATTAGATTCTGTAAAGAAATTGCCAAGGACCAAAAGGGGTCTGCTGCATCTCCATTTTAAGTCTACGTAAGGTTTCTCTTTTATTCCATTTCTACTGGGTCTGCATCTCCCCCAAGCTTATGGGACAGATAGCCTTCCTCTCTCTTTATCTTTGTTACTAAGCTGCACAGTGTTTCTAGGGACTCCAGATCTTTTAGATTCTCCTGATTTTATCGTGAAGGAGGCTTTCATCCTCTTACGTCATCCAAGTTAGAGGCTGATTTTTCAAAATGGATTTTACTATGCCACAATGCCTCAACCCCTCAGGAATCTTAAAATTGGAATAAGGGCAAAAAAGAAGGTTCAATTCCCATATATAAATGGATTTCTAGATAATCTGTGTTGTTAGGTAGGGGCTCAAAATACATGCAAAACTTGGGGTCACATCTTTAAGGGACTGGGGAAGTAGAACCAGCAAATGGGTAGAGGTCCACAAATGACTACCAGAAGAATATTTTGATAAATACGTAAATGAATGAATGAAGGTAGCAGATCTCTAATTCTCTGTTCCCCACTGGCTCCAAGTCAGCAAGTACATTTCTGCATCTACAGGTACACATATTTAGAAAGAATCAAAACCCAAATCACTAATTTCTTGTTAGGAAACTGGGACTAGTGGGGCAGCTAGGTGGCGCAGTGGATAGAGCATCAGAAGACCCGAGTTCAAATCTGGCCTCGGACCAAACATGACACTAGCTGTGTGACCCTGGGCAAGTCACTTAACCCCAATTGCCTAAAAATAA
>NW_020954609.1:2038685-2043887 GCF_900497805.2 Vombatus ursinus | reverse complement strand
CTCTAGGGAGGCAGGAGGGGCTTTGCCTCAGCAGCCAGCACAGTGCCCTCTCTCCCTCCCTCCCTGCACTGTGAGAGCAGCCTGGCCAGGCCGGGCAAAGCAGATGAGATGGGTGGTGAACCGCTGGAGGGAGGGCCCGAGACTGGCTCAGGCAGGGCCTCACCTGGAGCGGGTGCTTGAGCTCTCAGTGTCGGCCTGAGTGAGAGCCAGAGTGAGTGAAGCCAGCCCAGCTGGGTAGCACTGGGTAGAAAGAGAGAGAGGTCAGCTGGCTCTGGCAGCTGGGGTCAGGTGACTGGAACCCTTCTTCTCATTGAACAGGGAAAGGAAATACATGTCACATTTCTCCATGGGGAAGAAAGCCGAGCAATTTTTGGCCTGGTCAGTTCCCTCAGCCTACTCAGGGCAATGAGGGGAGGGGGCAGAATGGGGAAGCCTCTCAAGCCAATGTGGGCGATGGACAGTTTGGGGACCAGAATCATTGGCCATCCTGGGCCACAGAAGGGGTAGGACACCCCGGAAAGGCGGATCCCGCCAGCTGATCTTCACTGGCAGTATATGCACACAGGGGCCACCAGGGAGGAAGTCTTCCACCTTTCCCATTCCCCCTCCTCCTTGGCCTATGGGCCCATCTGCCCACAAAAATACCAGGCTTCCTCTTGGAGGTGACCACAATTTAATCTCACGCCCTCACTGTTCTGTGAGCTTGCAACCTGTCTTGACAACCTGCAGCGTGTGGTGACCCCAGGCCCCAAGCCCAGGCTGGGCCCCCTCAGCCCCCTCCTTTTTTGATGCTCTACTTTTCTTTGGGAAAACCCTGGAGGATTTTTCCCAATCCCAGTGCCAAACAGTGATCTGGGCAAAGACTGGACCCCTGCTGATAAACATGGGGTCCGATAGGAGTTCAAATGGGTCTGGTGGCAGGGGTGCTGGGGGGCGCTGGAATTGGCCAAGCTCTCCTTGCTTGGTGCAGGAAGGAGACCTTCTGCATGGCCAGCCTGCAGAGAGAAGAGGAAACCCATTAGTGAGACAGTGAGGGGGAGAATCTCAAGGCCCACCAGGAGCCCCTCCTCTTTGGGAGCCAAAGCAGCCAGGGCTTTGGGCTCGAGGGCCAGGCCAATGTGCTTGAGAAGAGGTCTTGGGGAGGCCCCCAAGGGTCCTCTGTGACCTAGCAGCAGCCCAGGGAAGCATGGAGAACCCCCGTTATTATCCCAATGACACAGGTGAAGAAACTGAGGCCCACCTAGGTGGGAATGGCTTGCCCCCTGTGCCTCAAAGAATTGGTCCTGCAACTGGGGTTTGAAGTTCATAGAATGTAGCTCTGGAAGGCACTCTGGAGAGCCTGAGCCTGCTTCCGGCAGATGGGCGGACCTTTGTGGGCGCAGGAGCCTGGAGGACTTGCAAAGTCCCAGATCCTCTGCTACCCAAGCCATGGCATTTTGATCCTGCCAGGCAGTCCTAGGGATCCATAAGTCAGCAGGCCCCAGACTGAAAGAGACACACGGTCGTTCCTGGTCATTCTCTTCCCACCTGCAGCCTGGGACAGAGCTCTCCGTGCCCTTCCCACCTTTCTCTCCCAGTTCACTCTGCCCAGAACTGACTCTCCCCTCACTGGATGCCAGAGCCTGGGGAGGGGCTCTTAACCAGGTTGACAGGTCAGCTTCCAGCCAGCTGAAGGGGACCCTGGGAGCCATCTGGTCCAAGGTCCTCTTCTTTCAGGGGAGGGGTCTGAAGCCCATAGTGAGCAGCAGAGCAGGCTCTGAACCCAGGTCCTCTGACTCCAGAGCCAGCATCCTTTCTGCTCCATTATGCCCCTCCCCTCCCTGCTGGTGGTACCATGCCTGTAACACATAAGGAATGATAAAAACAGCCCTTCCTTTCCTCACAGCATCCCTGGGAAGCAGGTCACGTAAATCTATATTGCAGATAAGGAAACTGAGGCTCAGAGAGGCTTAAGGGACTTGCTCACTGCTCCATGGCCATTAAAGGACTGCAGCCCAGGTCTTCAGGGTCCCTAGAGAGGAAGGGCCTTGCTCCATCCCGGTGACTAGGCTCCAGGGCCAGCTGGGCCACCAGTTAGGAAGGATAGGCTGTGTCCCTGGTGAATTTCTCACTGGGACACAGAGAACCCATCTCATGGGCAGAGATACTGTCAGTAACAGCACTCATATCACCTATAATACCCAGAAACGAAGAGGCCCCTGAGACTCCTGACACCCCCCAGAAATATCGCAATGCCCCCAGACCCACATTCACACTGGCCGTAATGGGCTGGGCCATGTATACCTGCCCACAGTCACAGCGCCCCCCTTCATCAGTCACTCACTCAGAGATGCTGGAGGTCACTAGTGCCAGGGTGTCCCTAAAACATATGCATTGGGAACACAGTGACATCCTCCACATATCCTAGTATACTCACAAGCCCTGAGACAGAGCGAGAGAGAGGTAGTCACCTCCAGAAACATGGGGAAACAGCTTATAATATGGTGATGTTCTTCCTCCCCACCAGGGTCACCTGAGCAGCATTCAGAACTCTGTTATAGCCACACACACACACACACACACACACACACACATACACACAGAGTCACCTTAGCAGGGCACTCCTTGGATGTGTCTTAGGAAACACTCACTCAGCGTACCCTCCCTCCCCAGCACCTACTCATGTCAGAAAATAGAAACCCAGGGTTTTTTTTTACATTGATGGCAAGTCAAAGAAACATCATCCACTTACTCAGGACACTTGCTTCTAGAAAAAGACACAGAGCAGTATGTCAGGTATTCATCAACGGGCTGGGCCATTTCCCCCCCTCCCACCCTGGGTGGCCTGGAGCAAGCCCACATGGCAATGAAACAGAGCTCTCCCACAGAGAGGCCTAGGGCTGGCCAGGGGAGCTGCCCATGGCTGGTTCCCTTGAGGGGCAGATGGGGTTGCCCAGTGGGCAGGGCCCACTGAGGCCTGGCCCTAGCAGGCTGCTTCTGGGGAGGGGGTCCCAGGTTCAGAGGCTTGCAGAGCTGTAAGAATCCTTGGAAATCAGCCAGCAGAAACCCTCTTTTCCAAAGGGAACCTCATGCCCCCAAGGGAGAAGAGCTGACTTTTCCAGGAAGTGGCAGGCAGGGCTGTACCTGGACCTTGCCTCCTGACTCCTACCCTCACTACTTGTTGGAGCCTGATACCCTGCCCCACAGCTGGGATGCAGAGTAGCCACTCACAGGTATTTGAGAAGGCTTTGAACAGCTGACTCCCACTCCTCTGAAGAGCTGTTTGAGGAATGAAGCTTTAGACAGTCCTGGGTGCCAGGAGACAGGGGAGCCTGATTCTGGGGCAGTTTCTCCTTGAAGGGAGCTTGGGACTCATCTCCTCTGGCTGGGCTTCCCTCCCCAGCCTCCCTCCCTTCTTCCCGTTCTTCCCCCCCTCCCCAGTGGCTTGAGTTTGTGACGGACAGTGAGCTATGTGAAGGCAGCTGATGGGATGGATCTAGGCTGAGGAGTTGGCAGGGCCCTTTGAGATCTGGCAGCCAAGACCCTTGTTTTGCAAAGATGACCCTGAGAAGGCAAGGGACATGGCCCAGCTACTAGTCAGGGAGATCCCCAGGATGTCCTTGCAGACCTGCTTGTATGAAGGGACACCTCCCTCAAGGGACACATGGCCCTGGAAGGAGCAGGGCTCCTGGGCTGGAGTCTCCAAAGGCTCCCCAGGGCTGTTTTCCCCCAAGTCTCCCTTTCTTAGGGTTGGATCGGTAGAGAGGTAGGGAGGTAGGGAGGTAGGTGGAGGGGTAGGTGGGCAGGTGGGTGGTTCTCTGTCAGGATAGCCCCTGTCAATGGAGCTAGGCTCCCAAACTAGCCCTTTGATGTCCCCCTCCATGCCCACAACTGCCAGTGGATATGTTTCCTACTTTGCAGTTATAGCCAAAGCAGCTGGACTGGGAGACTTTACAATTCTAACCTAGAACACACAAGTGATATTCTCTGTTGGCCAAGGAACTGAACCAGGTGCCTAAGAACTGGGTCAACTCGGTGCCCTGGAAGCCCCAGGATTGCCCCTCCTTCTCCACCAAACCTTCTCAGATAATCTCCCCGCTAGTGCACACCCCCCTCCCATCAGTGACCTCCCTCTCCTCTGACCTCCTAGAACGCTTGCTTCCATGTGCCTGATGCCCTCTTGTGGGATGCTGAGCTCTCTATACAGGAGATCCGGTTTGGTCTCTCTGACTGGCCTGAGCTCTCAGAGCAGGGCAAGGATAATGGTCCCTGTCCAGTGTTTTTTAAAGATTTCCAGAAAACTCATGTCCTCACAATCACACTGAGAACTAGATAGCGAGGCTATTATCCCCTTTTACAGATGAGCAGAGTAAGGCTCCCAGAGGGGAAGGAACGGGCTACCTCTGCATACATAGGTCAGGTGTTCTCTCCCTCTTTCTGTCTCTCTTTTTGTCTTTCTGTCTTTGTTGCTATCTGTCCCTCTTGCTGTGTCTGGCTTTCTGCCTCTCTCTCTTTCTGTTGTTCTCTTTCTCCCTCTGTCTCTGTCTCTCTCCCTGTCTCTCTTTCTGACTGTGTGTGTCTCTCTCTGCCTTTCTCTCTGTCTCTTTATACTTCTCTCTGTCTCTCTCCCTGTGTTGTGTCTCTGTCTCCCCAGTCCACCCCCAGCATTGAATCTTAGTTTGGCAGTGCCCAGAAAGGGCACACAGTGAGCGATTCCCTCTCCCTACTTCTGCCTACCCTACCTCCAAAGAGGTGTGGAGGGGTACATTTACCACTGTACTTTTCACATGCCATTTGGTCCAAATGAGAGAGAGAAAGAGGGAAGGGTTGGTGGTATTAGCATCTCCATTGTGCAAAGGACAAAACTGAGGCTTAGACAGATCAAGTGACTTGCCCAGGGTCACACAGCTAGAAACATCTGTTGTTTGTCCTTCATTCTGGAAGAGGACCATGACATCAGGGAGGTGATTACATGACATGCAAGTGAAGTGGATTTAAATGAGGGGGGGCTGTGCAAAGTGACCAGCCTCACTTTCTCCTCCTGAGCCATCTGGGCCCAGTGGCCAGATATGGATCAGGACAACTGGACACGGCCCAGGATGCAGCGGGCGGCCTTCTCTTTTTTAAGCTAAGGTCTTTCCCAGGTCACAGTTTGACTGAGGCAGTGCCCTTTCAGTGATTAAGGCTAGGTAAGAAATGAGACAGAGAAGGGCCTCTTTTACC
>NW_020954609.1:2038357-2038639 GCF_900497805.2 Vombatus ursinus | reverse complement strand
AGTCAAAACAAAAGTCAATCTGGGAGAGGAAGCCCTTCAGGGTTTCTGGCCAAAACACAAAACTATTGCTGTTCATCTTCACTTCGAGCCAGTCAGGGCTCAAACTATGACCAGGTGGGGCTTAGCCTGGACCTCTCCTTGGTCAATCAATGACAGCCAGAGTGATTTGGGTTGAAAGCATGGACCTTAAAAAAGAAATCTAGCCCATAAACCCCAAGATATCTTTCGAGATTTAAGTGATGAAAATTTACATTACTTCGGGCAGAGAAGAAAGGAAGGAGG
>NW_020954609.1:2032707-2038295 GCF_900497805.2 Vombatus ursinus | reverse complement strand
AGGAAGGAAGGAAGGAAGGAAGGAAGGAAGGAAGGAAGGAAGGAAGGAAAGGAAGGGGGAAAGGGAAGGAGGAAGTGAGGAAGTGAGGAAGGGACAGAGGGAGGGAGGAAGGAAAGCTGGCTGGCTGTGTTACCCAACTGGCCAGTTGCAGTACTCACAGAGGTGGTTGTTGTTTATGTTTCACTCTCCAAGAGGACAGTGAGGTGATGCTATGACATGCAAGTGAATTGCATTTAGGCAGCTAGGTGGCAAAGTGGATAGAATGCAGAGCCTGGAGTCAGGAACACCTGAGTTCAAATGCTGCCTCAGACACTTAACGAGCTGTGTGACTTTGGACAAGTCCCTAGTTCTGTTTGCTTCAGGATCATGGAATAGCAGAGAGAGACAGACAGACAAATGGCCCCTGAGCCCCAAGCTAGCCAGCCCGAGGGGCAGCTCTGCAGGGGGCATCTGATCTTTGTCTGCTTTTCTACTTGAAACACAAATCACCCTGGTATCATTAGACACCAAGTTTTCATTTTCTTTTTGCCTAGATCTGGGAAGCATCTGAGGCAGTATGTGAACTTGGCTCTTCCTGCCTGCCAGATCCAGTGCTCTACCCATAATGCCATCTAGTCCTCTGTGGCAGCTGGCTCACTCCTGGTCCCAGGTGAATCCCAGAGTCTCAGAGTCCAGAAAGGAGCCTGTCACGCCCCACTTCACACTGATGACTCACTCCCTGGGAGCCCAAACACCGTTGCCCAGCCTCAGAAATGTGCATGAGTGTTCCTATGGGGCTGCGGGCATGCTAGGAGCCCTGGGCCTTCACAAGACTGCCAAGTGAAACGTGGAGCTAGGCTGAGACATTCTCACTCAGCAGGCCTGCTGCTTTCTGGTCCACATCCCTTGTTGAGGAATGATAGCATCTCTCAGAATGATATCATGCACTAGCCTAAGGGCCATCCATCTTTTCTCCCTATTTCCTATCTTCTACCAGTCCCACCTTCCATGGATTGGGTCTTTTAATTCTGGTGCCACCTCCTCCCTGAGGTCTTCCCTGATATTCCAGGTTATTAGCACTCTCTCCATCCCCTGCAATCACATCACATTTTCCTCCTTGTGTCCAGCTTGGGATCAGGAAGTGCATGACTAAGGAGGCAGTTAGCAGGCCTGTGCTATGAGGCAGGTTGAGAATTCTAGATTCAGGGTCAGGGAAGGAGAGCATTCTGGGGACAAGGGCTGGGAAGGGAAACCCTAGAGAGTGAGTGGCACAGAGGAGAGAGAACCTTATGTTTGGCCTTCCTTTTGGGCCAACGATTCCTTCTTCAGGAGAAGTTCATAACTGGGTCAAAGGTACCCAGGACCTGCTCCAGCTTCGGCCTTCTGGAGTCAACTCTTTGTAAAATGGGAACTGTGACTCTTAATGCTTCTCTCACCATCCCCCCTGACGAAGTTCTTTAGAAACCTTTCCCCTCCCCAATCCCCACCTCTTACTTACCAGAAGCCAGTGCAGACTCTACCTAGGTAGACATCACTTTCCAGATCTCCCTTCAACCCTAGGAGAGGGTGACATGGAAGTGACCCATCACCTCAATGAGCAGGTTGCCCCAAAACTCTGCTGCCTTTTGACTGACTTTTCCCAGGGAACACTGGCCTCACCTTGGGTCCTCCTGGTACACCAAGCTCTTTGTCACTGGGCAGCATTTGAGAGAAGTATATTATCCATGAAAAGCTGCTGGGTCCCCGTCCCCTACCCCTCCCTGCCCTGTTCTCATTCTCAGCTGTCTAGTGAGCACCCCAGGCATACAGTCATAGAAAATAAATGCTCAAGGGGCAGCTAGGTGATGCAGTGGATAGAACACTGGCCCTGAAGTCAGGAGGACCTGAGTTCAAATCCAATCTCAGACCAAACACTAGACACTAGCTGTGTGACCCTGGGCAAGTCACTTAACCCCAATTGCCTAAAAAAAAGAAAGAAAAAAGAAATGCTTCCAGCAGCCTCCTCCATGATGCTTTCCCTTTCCCCAGGTGATGTGCTTCCCGACTCTAGTAAAAAGAGTCGTCTGAAGATGACGATTAGCAAGGGAGACCCCAATACTGCTTGCAATCACACCATCATTTATGATTTATGACAGGATTCCATACTGAAGACTTAAATGATACCTGCATTGAATTAACTGTGTGGGACCAGGAGAAATTTACCAATCATTTCCTTGGACAGCTATGCCTGAGCCTTGGGACAGGTAAACAACAGGGATAAGGAGCTCAGTGTGGCCTCAGGAAATTTTCATGTCCTTTTATAGTCAACATCCATCCATTTTTCCCTCTCCTTCCCTTTCTTTTCTTTCCTTCCCTTCTCCTGCACTCTCCTTCCCTTTCTTCTTCTCTTTCCCCCTTTTTTCCCCTTTCCTTTTTCCTTTCCTTTTTTCCTCATTTTTTTATTCAATTTTATTTTATTTTCAGTTCTAAATTCTCTCTTTCCTGCTCCCCTGCCCATTGAGAAGGAAAGAAAAAATAAAGCCCTTTACAAATATGTATAATCACCCAAAACAAATTCCTGTATTAGTCATGCCCAAGTGAAAAGAAGAAAGAAAGAAAAGAAAATATGCTTTCCTCCCCCTCTTAGTCCACCAGCTCTCTGTCTGGAGTGGAGAACATGTTTCATCATTGGTCACTATATGGATCAGATTTCTTAAGTCTTTCAAAGTGGATAATCTTTTCAACACTGTTATTATACATGTTGTTCTCCATTTCAGCTCATTTCACTTGCGTCAATTCATACAAGTCTTTCCTGGTGTGTCTGAAATCTTCACCCTCATCATTTCTTCTAACCCAATGTTATTCCCTTGCCTTCATAAACCACAACTTGTTCAGCTACTCCGCAACTGATGGGTACCCCATCACCTTCCAATTCTTTACTACCACTAAAAGAGGTGGTATGACTATTTTTTGTATGTAGGGGTCCTTTTCTTCTTTCTTTGATCTCTTTGTGGTATAGACCTAGTAGCTTATCACTGGTATGCACAATATAATGGTTCTTTGGGGCATTGCACCACATTGCTTTCTTTCCAGAATGATCAGACCAGTTCACAGCTCCACCAACAGAGCATTAGCGAACCTATTTTCTCACAGCGCCTCCAACATTTGTCATTTTCCCTTTTTTCCCAGCTTAGCCAATCTGACATTTCCCTATGTTTTATAGCCCCAATCCTAATCTTCATCCTCCCCATGACCTCCCCTTTCACCCTTCAATTCTTCCCCCTACCCTTAGTTGTACTCTCCTCTCTTCTCCATCTCTAGCCCTTGGTGAGCCAATTCTACACTAATCTCCACTCTAGCCTCTCTTGCCCCCTTGTCCTATCATCGATCACAGCTTGCCAAACCTCAGCCCTGAATTACCCCCACCTTCCACCTCCTTCACTCCTCTCCATATACCTTGAATGGAGCTGGATGAACATCCCAAAACCACAGTAATTTGAATTTTCTATAAATGTATGTGATATAGTCTCAATTCAAGCCTCCACAGCATCGCCAATGTTATGTTCATACCTAATCAATTCATTAGCCCACTCCCTACAGCAGCTGTGCCAAGCCAAGAGGTTTAGTGACTTGCCTAGGGTCCTACAGCTAGTAAGAGTCTGAAGCCAGATTAGAGCTCAGGTCTTCCAAACTCTAGACATAGAGCTTTTTCCACTGTGCCACCTATCACATACACATGCACGTGTTCATCATGTACTTTACATGTACACATGGATGTGCACATGCATACAGATATACACATGTACATGTATGTACATGTGCATACATACCTATGTATGCAGGGAGAGAGCTGGATACAACTCTCAGACTGAATAGACTCACTGACATTTTAATTTTAACCAGCAGCCAAGTGCCTTTCATAACACAAAAGGAATTTGAATACTTTTAAAGAAAATGCACCCACCAGAGAGGATGAGTCATTTCACATTCTGGTTGCATTACTTGATGTCTTAGTAATTGTTCCTTGCTTGCTAAAGCTCCTGAAGGATCCACCGGCTTTACTCTCTTATTCTTGTTTCCCTTAGGTGTGAGCTATGGTGTTGCTGTAGATTGGATGGATTCTACCCAAGAGGATGAGGGAGGAAGGTGAAATAATATCTTGGGGTCTATGATTTCATCTGCCACATCCTGTTGATTAGGATCCATTCTTATTTTCATCATTAAACTCCAAGTACATTTGGCAAGGGAGGGAAATTGCCAGCCATCCCCTCAAAACACAGGTCTAATTTTTGCCTGGCCAGGTGGATGGGAGTGGGGGCCAAGACTGAAAAAGAATGTGGACCTTCCTTCTAATAGCCAGACTCATAGACGAGGGATGAGCAGCCCACATGCTGCATTGGTGTCCTTGGATCCCAAAAGGAACCAAACAAAGGAAGGCCTCCAGTGTGTTGGGTAAAGCCTCTGAGGAGGATTTTTGGAAGGATGGAAATGATTGCCACCCAGCATCCAAACCTGCAGCTGTGAAGGGCAATCCAAGGTCCCCTGGAGCAGGGAGGGCCTAACCCCTAGCTTGTCAAGAGCTAGCACAGTAAGAAATATGAACACAGGCCCCTGGAGACAGGCCAATAGGAGTGACCAAGAAGATGGCAGAGGTGCAGCACAGTGATTTCTGCACCAGGGTGAGCAGCACAAACATGGCCTCAGATCTATGACTTTGTACCTCAAGGTGTGAACACAGCACAGAAAGCAATTAAGACAAACTCATTGTTGGGGGCAGGGGGAGGGGTGGTGGAGCAACACCAGTCATGGGAGACCCCAGGACACTAGGCTCAGCTATTTCTTTTTTTATTATTATTTCATTCAATTCTTTGTTTTTTAACAATTAGTTTTAACATTTTGACATCCACATTTCCTCTCTCCCTCCATCTCCACCCCCTTCCACTGAGAAGACAAACAATATGATATCCATCATACATGTGAAATCATGCAAAACACATTTCCATGTCAGCCATGTTGCCAAAAACAGTAAGAAAAATAAGAAAGTGAAAATAATTATGCTTCAATTTGTGCTCTGAGTTCATCAGTTGTCTCTCTGGAGGTGGATAGCATTATTTATTATGAGTCCTTCAGAATTGTAATGGATCCTTGTATTGATCAGAGGAGTTAAAGTCTTTCATCATTACAATCTTGCTTTTACTGTGTACCATGTGTTCCTGGTTCTGCTCACTTCCCTTTGCATCAGTTCGTATGAGTCTTCCCGGGTTTTTCTGAAACCAATCCCCCTCGTCGTTTCTTTTCTTTTCTTTTTTTTTTTTTTTTAGGCAATTGGGATGAAATGACTTGCCCAGGGTCACATAGCTAGTATGTGTCAAGTGTTTGGTCTGAGGCTGGATTTGAACTCAGGTCCTCCTGACTTCAGGGCCAGTGCTCTAGCTGCACCTAGCTGCATCCCCCTTGTCATTTGTTAGAGCACAATGGTGTGTCATCACAATCATATAGCACCATTTATTCAGCCATTCCCCAGTTGATGGGCATCCCCTCATGTGCCGGTCGCGCCGTGCACTCTCCTTCTATAAGGAGCAGGCTGCCAGAGTCATACTACTTACCAGTCTTCGGGTGCCCACCCGGAA
>NW_020954609.1:2032080-2032549 GCF_900497805.2 Vombatus ursinus | reverse complement strand
AGGAAGGAGACGTCTGGGTTTAGTGCATAGACAAAGGGAGAGTATGTGACACAGGAAGTCACGCCCAGATACCGGGAGGAGGCGTCTGGGGTCAGTGCTACACAAAGAGAAAGTATGTGACCCAGGAAGTCAGGAAGGACACAGGAAGGAGGCGTCTGGGGTCAGTGCTACACAAAGAGAAAGTATGTGACCCAGGAAGTCAGGAAGGAGACGTCTGGGGTTGACGTTGCACCAAGGGAGGGGACTAGACAAAGGGAACTCGTTCTCTGCCGTCCCACTCCCACGTGGCACAGCCCCCTGCCTCAGGAGCACATGCTCAGGCTACTTCCTTGTATCCTGTTCCTTCCCCAGCTTATCACAGCTCCACATAGCACTGCCCACTGCCTCAGGAGCGTGAGCTCCGGTTACTTCTCCGTATCCAGTTTCCATCCCAGTTCACCACAACTCTGCCTAGCACAGCCCCTGCCTA
>NW_020954609.1:2022622-2032049 GCF_900497805.2 Vombatus ursinus | reverse complement strand
GGGAGCGTGAGCTCCGGTTATTTCCTAATATCTTGTTCCTACCCCATCTTGCCACAATCCTTACTTGGCAGTAGGCAACACTAGACAACCCTCACACCCTCAGTTCCCAATTCTTTTAGATTCAGCTATTTCTGCACTACTGGAGTGCAAACTCAGATAAAATGTAAAAGGCACCTCTATTTAAATGGCATGGTGTTTTAAAATCATTATTTTCAATGTTGGTGCCCTCCCAATGTTGGAGCCCTGGCGCAAAGGCCTGGTCATTGGCCTTAGTTGCCTGTCTGCTGAGCAGAGCCCACCCTGACCCAATTCTCAGCAGCCTGTTGGGAAACCTGTAAGGATTAGTTCAAATTTTGGTGTGTCTCTGACCTTGGGAAGTTGGAAGTGGGGAAGCATGGGGTTGATTTGTTTTCAGCCTTCAGAGATTTTCATCAATCCTGGACTTATGTCCTTTGCTCTGGCCAAAGGACAATGGAAAACTATCCCCTCCTGGCTCCCCCTCCCCACCTCCCTTCCCACAGTGATAGGTAGTCATCTTAGCAGAGGTGTCTAACACATCCCATTTTGGAGCCTGGTCAGCCTCGTGGGTTGTAATTCTGTCTACATCCCTGACTCACCTTAGGATCTTGGGTAAGTCACCTCTCTTTTCTAGGCTTAGGGTTCACCAAGCTGTCCCAGCCCAGGGAACAGACAGGTTTAGGTCAAATTCTGATAGGGTAACGTAAAATTCTAGAGAACAGAGACTACTCATGAAAGCCCAGCGCCCCTGAAAGACTGGATCTATAGATGGTTTTTAAGGCCAATTCATATAATGTTAGATTAGAGATGGACGTCAGAAGTCATCTGGTCCAACCCCTCATTTCATAGATGAGGAAACTGAAGTTCGCAGAGGTGATGTGACTTGCCCAAGCTCACAGAGTTGGCAGAATCAGTATTTGAACCCAGGTCCTTGGGCTTCTTCTATGAAGCGATGAGGGCCTACCCCAGAGTGGTGGAAATATCAGAGGAGAGAAGGAGCGGTATTCAAAAGATGCTGCAGAGGTGACATCAACAGACCTTGGCACCATGTTAGATATGGGGGGGGGGGGGAGAGAGAGAGAGTGAGGAGTCCAGGGTTGGAAGTCCTAGGTTGGGAGGCTGAGGGACTGGGAGGAAGGTGGTGCCCTGTACAATAACAGGGAAGGTGGGGGAGGGGGAGGGTTTAGGACAGGGGTGGGGAACCCTTGGCCTCAAGGTCACATGTGGCCCTCTAGGTCCTCAAGTGAAGCCCTTTGACTGAATCCAAACTTCACAGAACAGATTCCCTTAATAAAAGGATTTGTTCTGTAGAACTTGGACTCAGTCAAAAAGCCACACTCAAGGACTTGGAAGGCCACAGGTTCCCCACCCCTGCTTTAAGAGGAAAGCTAATGAATTCTGTTTGGGACATGTTGAATTTAAGATGTCTCTTGGTCATCCAGTTTGAGAGGTCTGAAAGGCAGTTGGAGATGGGAGATTGGAGGTCAGCAGAGAGTTTGGGGCAGGAAAGGTAGATTTGAGAATCATCAGCATAAAGATGATTGAGCTGATGAGATCACCAAGTGAAGTAGTGTAGAGGGAGAAGAAAAGAGGGCCCAGGACAGAGCCCCAGGGGACACCTATGGTTAGAGGATGTTGTGAGAAATAAGTATTTCTCTCTTATATTTAATAACTAATTATTATTTTAGGACTAAATTTTCCCCCCTTTTCTACTTCCTCATCCAGAAACCAATCAGTGGGAAATTTTTCTTAGAGATTTACCCAGACCAAAATCTAATCAGACAGTAAAAGAAATTCCAAGCTTAGGCTAATGGGTGTATTCCTGTTCATTGTGTTTGCTCAAATAGATCCCGGGAAAATGGTGATTCTCCCCATAATCAAGACAGGTGATATGGAAATTGATGTCTCTTTGACCAAGATTTGAGTGACCTAAGTCATGTACCCCAAGTCCTTCATTTTAATACAGCCCACACCTGTCTTTCTGTTAATCAACCTCAGTTGATTGCCCCCCCTCAAGAGCACCTCCTGATCGAAGGGCATATAAACTGTGACCCCACCACCATTAGGGGCCTTTGGTCTAGAAGAGATGGCCAAATGATCATCCTTTTACTAATAACCTGCTGGCCTTATTAATAAAATGATTAAATTACCCAGAAACTATGTCTCTCAAAACTTAGGAAATGTCACAGTGTGATCCATCAAAGGAGACTGAGAAGAAGTGGTCAGAGAGGTCAGAGGAGAACCAGGAGAGAGTAATATCCTGAAAGCCTAGAGAGGAGAGAGTGATCCACCGTGCCAAAGACTGCAGACGAGTCAAGACGAATGTGGATGGAGAAAAAACCATTGTGTCTGGCAATTCAGAAATCATTGGCAATTTTGGAGAGAATAGTTTTGGTTGAATGATGAGACCAGAAGGCAGATTGTAGAGAATTGAGAAGAGAATGAGAGGAGAGGAAATGGAGGCACCTGTTGTCAAATGTTTCGAGTTCAGCCAGGAAAGGTAAGAGAGATAGGAGACAATAGTTACTGTGGATGGAAAGATCAAGTGAGAGGTTTTTTTGTTTTGAGGATGGGGGAGCTAGAGGCATGTTGGTAGGCACTCACCTTGTTGCTTCCCAGATCCAGGAAACCAAACATGGGCGTGATGCATAACAAAGTACTCTTGCTGATTCTCTCTACCTAGGCTCAGCTCCTAAAATGGCTTTTTGTCTAAAGCTCAAATCCCCATCCTCAAATTTAAAACTTCATGACTCCTGTATACTCAGAATGGAGATCCTTACATCATTTCGCCCTCTCTTCCTCCTGCTCTCTCTTCCTGGTTCACTGTTGTTCTGTGTCTCTCTGTGACTCTGCCTATCTCACTATCTCTGTGTCTTTTTCTAAGTCTCTTCCTTCTCCTTGTACCCTTTCTGTTTCTCTCTTCCCTCATTCCTCCTTCTTCCCCCCATCTCTCTTTCTCTGTCTCCCTTCATTTGCCTCTCTGAAATATATTCACATACCTTTCCTATACCATACTTTATTCTGCCATTCCCCAACTGATGGGCACCATTTACAATTTACTGTTCTTTGCTAGAAGAGCAAGTGCTGCTAGAAATATTTTTGTACATATGGCTCTTTTTCCTCAAATTTTTCCCTCTTTGGGAGCATCTGCTATAACTACTGTAAGCTGTCAGCAGCACACAATCTAATGGGGGCAAGTACATGTTTTTGTATATACAAGATAAATATAAAGAGAACAAATACTTGGAACCAAGGTTTCCTAGCCTATAATTTTTTGAGAGCCACTGCATATGCAGAATGAGACTCCGGATTGGTGGAGAGAATTCCAACACAAAACTACAGATTGGAAGAGCTGTGGGAGGGGCAGCAGTGGCTTGAGAGCTTCTTGGGAGAAAACACATGGTTCCAGACATTCTTTGGGACTAGCTCCCTCAGAGAGAGAAAGAGGGAGAAAGATTTTGGAAGCTGCAGACATGTAATGGAAGCTAGCTCCTCAACATGTCCCTGACTTCAGTCTTGCATTTCTGCAGATTTGGAAAGATTATTTACCCTTGAGTGAGATAGTGCGCACTCTCTCTCTCTCTCTCTGTTCCACTTCCTGAGATTTGAGCTCACTCCCATCAGAAGAGCTCATTCAGTGATGTATTTTTCCTCTAATCTGTATAACTTATAACTGTATATCCAATTTCTGTCAGATGTTTTGCTTGGATATATGAGTTTACTCACTATTCACCATTTCTCATGATCTTTTCTGTAGCCAACATTTGGTGAGAAGGAGCCAAACCAGATGAGTTTAAGCTTGGTCTACCCTCTTCCCCACCCCCATCCCCCCAAGGACTAGCAAAGAGGGAAGCAACTTGTTTTCCTAGACCAGCAATTTGGTGTGGGGGGGGGATAATATAACTGTATAATTCTAGTCCAGCCCCTTTCTTACAGAATGGAGAAGAGAACCCTCAGCCTCATGGCCCTTCTCCTGCTCTCTGCAAGGCAGAAGCACCAGTTGTCCTTGAAAAGGAGAGGGTACTATCCCAGAGTTAGCTAACAAAACCTCTTGTGAGCTACATCTAGTCAACCCAGGAAGCTCCTACATGGCTCCACAGAATCTTACATATAAATAAATACAAAGTAGTTCTCCCCATTCCTTTCTACCTCTTGTTCAGAGAATTTGCTCAAATCATCAGTAAGTGCCATCGCTTCTGGAAAGGGCCTGGCACTTGACTGCTCTAATATTGTGCTCCTCCTCCCTGGCATTTCTCAGCCCTTACCTCCTTTCCTCAGCCACCATTCCCCTCTAAAGGTGGTCTCCTCCTTAAGGATGGTCTGCTCCTTGAGGGCAAGAACTGTCTGTCTTTTATATTCCTCTTCTCAGTACTTAGCACTGGCACACAGTAAGCACTTACTAAATTATTTTTACTCATTTCTTTCATTCAACTACAAGGAAATGTGGGTTTTTGGAGGGGGAGCAAGCAATGCTTTATGGGGAAGGTGCCACTTTAGCTGCATCTTGAAGGAAGAGGAAGGATGCCTTGAGGCAGAGTCGGTCATTCATTCAAAGGGTCAGTCAGTCCACAAGGGCTTACTGTGTCAGGCACTGTGCTAAGCACTGGGCATAGAAAGAGAAGCAAAAACAGTCCTTGTCCTCATGTTTTGGTAAGGAAATGGGTACATACACAGTCTATATTAGAGGGAAAGGTAGGGGAGGGAGGGTCTGGGAAAAACTTCCAGTAGGAGAAGGCCTTTGAGCAGGATGGGCTGGTAAATGTTTAACAACCAGCTCACTGAGAAAATTAATGTACATTCAACATGCTTTCAAGTTTAATCCAAATTATTAATATTTTCTCCATCAGTTTCTTAAGTCTAGACAATAAACAAAACAATCAATGGAGCTCTGATCCATAACATTTACTATTTTCTGAGATGTAAACGCTCATACTGAAAATGTCTCAAGTGCCTCTTGAGACTCTAGGAGCTGGAGCCAGCAAAGCCCTGCCTTAGAGCCAAACCTTGAAGTATGTCAGGGAACCTAAGGCATGAATGAGTGGAAAGAGAGCATTCTGGTCCCGGAGAACACACAGTTTAAAGGAAGCCACGAGGCCGGTGTGGCTGAATTGCACAATATTTGGGGGGCAATGAAATTTAAGAAGACGGGAATGAATGGTAGGGAAGGTCCAAGCTGCTAAGGGATTTAAAAGTTAAATAGGATTACATTTGGAAATGTTTGTGCTTGTTGGTGACTGTTAAGTTCATAATAAAAACATATGTATTTATCCTTCCCCAAATTTTTTTTTAAGGTACAGGGAATGAGGAGTCCAGGATAACAGCATGGTTACAAACACGGAGACTGACAGAATTGTAGTACCTTGGACAGAAACAGGTAAGTTGGTCTGAACATAATTTCTGCCAGGCTACTTGCCAGTCTTCCTCATAGTTCTACTATGTCCCATTGCTTTCGAATCTGTCTCACCTCATCTACTCCATTGGTCAACTTTTCAATTTATTTCACCCATACCAAAGACTGGATCACAAAGGGGATCACTGCTTCCTACTCTTGTCTGACATCTGGAACCACTTGGCACCCTTCATTATTTCCCTTGAGATTCTTGGGTCTTTTGCTCCTTCAGATCTGTGTCATTTTTTTTCTAGCTCTATAATAGTTTGATGGATATGGCACTAGATCTGAAAAGTAATTTAGGGAATGTCATCATTTTTATTATCAGCAGGGCCCAAACACTAGCAATCAACATCTCTCCAGTCATTTGTCTTTCTTTAATCTGTATTTGGTTGTATCCCTAAAAATCCTGAGGGCATGGAAGGTGGGCTTCCTTCAACTCCTCTTCCTCATACCAAGCCCCCACTTTCTTTCAGGTATTAACGCCTGAGGAGAGCAAGAAAAGGAGCTCTAACATTGCACATGCACCTTGGGTCAGCCCAGCTATGTTTTCCTGAGCTTCTTTTGCTCCATTTCACTCCCAGCATGGATTCAGCAGTACCTAATAAGGCTCTGAGCTCTTCCCTTCAAAGCAACATGCTTGTTTTGTGCTTGGTATGGTCTTTGAGCTCCAAAGAAGAACTCCTAGCACCTAAAGGTTGGGATTAGGAAAAGAGGGCACTGTCCTTGTTCCCTAGGAGATATCTCTGGATACACAATAATTCTTTATATTGCTTGGTTTCTTTGATTAACTCATCTCTCTAACTTTCCTGAATTGTGGCTTTGTACCAGAGCCAGCCTCTGCTTCTTTTTTTCTTTTTTTTACTTATAGGCAGTTGGGATTAAGTGACTTGCCCCGGGTCACACAGCTAGTAAGTGTCAAGTGTTTGGTCTGAGGCCGAATTTGAACTCAGGTCCTCCTGACTTCAGGGCCAGTGCTCTATCCACTGTACCACCTAGCTGTCCCCCAGCCTCTGCTTCTTACTGTGCTTTTGGGTGGAGTCATTGGCCCTTCTTGGTCTTCAACTAGATCACCAGTCCTTTACCTCCTGAATCTTTGAGGTTCAGAGTGCTGAATCTTTGGGGCCCTCTATGGAGGCTAAAGATAGAGTGCTGGGGACCTCAGTAACCTGGAGTATGGCAGTCTGAGCAGCTAGGGGTTTCTAATCACCTGGGGTTTTCTTGTGGGAGCCCCCTACTCTTTTTTAAATATATATTTTATTCCCCCCTCCAATTACATGTTAAAACAATTTTTTAACATTCGGATTTTTTTTTTAAGTTTCGAGTTTCAAATTCTATCCCTCCCTTCCTTTCTCCCCTCCCCCTCCCTGAGACAATAAGCAATCTGATACAGTTTATACGTATGCAATCATGTAAAACATTTCCATACTAGTCATTTTGTACAAGAAGACTTGAATAAGAGAAAAAGAATAAAAGAAAGAAAGAATATGCTTCAGTCTGTATTCAAACAATATCCATTCTTTCTCGATGTGGATAATATGCTTCATCATCAGTCCTTTGGGATTGTCTTGGATCATTGTATTACTGAGAATAGCTAAGTCATTCACAAATCTTCATCATACAATGTTGCTGTTACTGTATACAATGGTCTCCTGCTTCTGTTCATTTCGCTTTGCATCAGTTCATGTAAGTCTTTCCAGGGTTTTCTGAAATCATCCTGCTCATCATTGCTCATAGCACAATTGTATACTACAGATTGTTCAATCATTCCCCAACTGATGGGCATCCCTTCGATTTCCAATTCTTAGCCACCACAAAAAGAGCTGCTATAAATATTTTTATACAAATAAGTCCTTTTCCTTTTATTTATCTCTTTGTAAACAGACCTAGCAGTGGTATTGCTGGGTCAAAGGGTATGCACTGTATGGAAGCCCTTTGGGCATAATTCCAGAATGGGGAGCCCTCTGCTCTTGATGCATTCAGCAGCAGAGCTCCAAAAGCTACATGTTCTGTAGCTGGCTCCTTCTGGGAGGCTGTTGACTCATTTTCCTGCACTGGCATTAGTTTTGCTGGAGCTCAAGGGCTTGTGGCTGGCTTCTTGTGTGGTTTGGGGATGGAAAAAATCACTTACTATACTACAATGCTACTTGGATTTCTTGATTTTTTAATCACTGGTTTTCTGTTGTGAGTAGGCATGTAGGAAGACTTATATAAAGTAATGCAAAGTGAAATAAGAAACAGGAAAAAATACACAAAATGACTACAACATTGGAAATGAAAAGAAAAACAACAGCAAAACAGCTCAAACTGAGTGAACAGATACCTCCCCCCACCAACTCCCTCTTTGCTGAGGTGGTAGAGTATGGGTGTGGCATACTCCATATATTGTTAGATGTTTTTCAATATGTTGGTTAGTTTTACTGAACTGTTTTTCTTTTTTATTCTCTCTGGGAGAGGAAGAGGGGAGGAATATTGGGAAATATTGAGTGATGTAAAAATGAAAAGATATCAATAAACATTTATATTGTTTTTTAGAAGTATATTATAGGCAGTTGGTAATACAGTGGATACAGTGCTGGATCTGGAACCAGGAAGACCCAAGTTCAAATGTGACCTCAAACACTTAGTAGCTGCGTGACCTTGGACAAGTAACTTCACCTCTGTCTGCCTCAGTTTCCCCATTTGTAAAATGGGAATAATAATAGCACCTACCTCCCAGGGTTGTTATGAGCATAAAACAAGAAAATATTTGTAAAGTGCTTTATAAAGTGCTAATGTAAATGCCAGCTATTATTATTATTACTGTTATTATATACATCTCATGCCCCCAGTTTGACTATATGCCATGTATCTATATATCCCTCAAACACACAAGGGGCTCCAGCTCTGGATTCACACAGATCAGGTTCATCTGAGGGAAGCCTGACCCTAAAAGGGCACCCACCACTTTGGAATAACTCTGGGGAAAGCTCTAAAACAAAGCTTACATATGGTTTATGTCTAGGATGTCCCCTAAATGTGGGCTGCCTTGTGGCAAAGATACTCAACGTACCACAAATTTATCTACCCAGGCTTCCAGTAAGTTTGGCCCATCTCATGTGTTGCTGCATTTGCAAAGGGAGACATTACTCCCAACTAGTGAGGAAAATGCTGACATAACACTTTGGATGTGCATGAGAAGGGTGTGAGGGCTGCCAGGACTTTGAGAGAGGGATACTTGTGGTTTGGTACCAATTCCTTGGAAGATTTCGAGAAAGACTTTGGAAGCTACAGCCATGGATGGGAAGCCACCAGCTTGGCTCTCTAGAGCCTTTAGGAGACTTTGCCCTTGGGTGAGATCTAGGCCCTACTCTTGGTTTGAACAGAGATCTTATCTCACTCATATCTAAAGAGCTGTTTACTGGAGTATTTTCTAGTATATTCTAATCTGTCTAACTTCTTTAATTTCTATTGGCTGCTTGTTTGGATAAATGAGTTTACTTGCTATTTGATATCTATGAACTTTTGTGTAACTCATGTTTGGTACAAAGAAGTCCAGCTACCAGATGTGAGCTCGGTATTACCCTTCTCCCTCAAGGCTAACTTTGGACCAGATGGGGGAGGAGGGAAAGCATGTATAGATAGAATTCTAGTCTAATGCTCCTCTTCGAGCCAGGTGAGAAAAAGAAGAAGCCTGGTGCAGGCTTTCTCTGCCTTGCCTTAAGGAGGAGACCAGAAGGAAGCCAGGGAGGTCAGTAGTTGGAGCAGAGGAGGGATAGTGTTACAGGCATGGAGGACAACCAGAGAAAATGCCCACAGACGAAAGTTAAAGTATCTTGTTCGTGAAATAACCAGGAGGCCAATGCCACTTGATGAAGAACCTGTTGTGAAGCCAGATATAAGATTGTTGTTGTTCGTCCTTCATTCTTGAAGAGGACCAATGACATCAGGAGAGTGATGCCTTCACTCGAAAGTGAATTGGTTTTGAGTGAGGCAGAGCTGGTGCAAAGTCATCAGTCTCACTCTCCTCCAGGGTCATGG
>NW_020954609.1:2021278-2022590 GCF_900497805.2 Vombatus ursinus | reverse complement strand
AGTCCAGTGGCAAGACACAGGTCAGGATGACTGGTGATGGCCCAGGATGCAGTGGGAGACCCTAGCCTTTTTTAGCTAAGGTCTTTCCCAGGTCTCAATTTGTCAGATACAACACTCATTCAGTAGTTAAAGGCTAGGTAAGAATTGAGGCAAAAGATGGCCTAGTTTACCTTTATAAAAGAATCAGTCTGGGAGGGGAAGACTCTCAGAGTTTCTGGAAAGGGAAGAAGGGACTAAGTGATGAAGGGCTTTGAATGCCAAGCAAAGCATTTTGGTTTTGATCCTAGAGGCAATAGGGAGCCACTGGAGTTTACTGAGTGGAGGAGTGACATGATTGGATCTGGGCTTTAGGAATTTGGGGTTAGAACAAATAGAACGTAGTGGAAAGAGGACTTGGGTTCAAATTCTGCACTCACTGGTCCCCACCACCTGTATAACGCCAGGCAAATGATGACTTTTCTGAGCCTCAGTTTCCTCCCCTAGACAATGACATCTTTGGAACTTATGAGTGAAGTCCTGTTTTTTGGATGACCTGAGTTTTATCCTACTCCTTCGAAGCATATGCAGTCTCTTCTACCCTCCCTGACTCTCATCTTCCTCTCTTCTTCTTTCTCTCTCTGACCCTCTCTCCCTCCCTCTCTTTTTCTTTCTTCCTTCCTCCTCTCTTTTCTCTCTCTCCTTCCCTCCCTCTCTGTCCCTTTCTTTTTCTCCTTCTCTCTCCCTTTCTCTCTCCTTCCCTCCCTTCCCCTCTCTCTCTGTGTCTCTCTCTCCCTTTCTCTCTCTCTCTTCCTCTCTCCCTTCCTCCCTCTCTCTATGTCTCCCTCCCTCCTTTTCTCTTTCTCCTTTCTCTCTTCCTCCCTTTCTCTCTATCTCCTTCTGGGTCTGTCTGTCTCTGTCTCTCTCTCCCTCCCTCCCTCCCTGTCTCTCTTTGTCTCTCTCTCTCTCTTCCCTGTCTCTTCTCCCTACGTCTTGTTTAGGCAGCTATGAGAGCCTTGCAAGAGGGACTATAAGATGGTGGCACTCTCAGTGCCACAGAACCCACGAGTTAGCAGAACTGGAAGGGCCCTGAGCTCAGCTAGGTCTATTCTCTCTTTGTGGAGAAAGAAAAATGGGAGTTCTAGAAAACAGGAGTGAGTGACTGATTCAGTGGCATGGCTAGGGCTAGGACAGAATGTCTAGATTCCCAGTTTTACAATGTCTTTCCAGGTTGAAGGGCAGGGAGAGTTGACATGAAGGAACCAGGGCCTAAAGAGTGAATGTAGGGGCAGCACAGTGGATAGAACTCCGACCTTGGGAGTCAGGAGGACCTGAA
>NW_020954609.1:1987727-2021238 GCF_900497805.2 Vombatus ursinus | reverse complement strand
AAAAAAAAAACAAAAAACAAAACCAATAACAACAACAAACTAAAGGGTGAATGTAAATGCTTGTTAGACTGTGGTTAAAGGAGCTCTTTTAGCTTTATGAAACAACTGAGAAGTAAGGGGAAGGGGGTACATCAATTAGAGAATGGCTGTACAACAAATGTCATATGAATGCAATGAAATGACAAAGGGATGGATTCCAAAAAACCTGGGAGGACTTGTGTGAACTGACTCAGAGCAAGGTGAGCAGAATCTGGGGACTTCATACGAGATGGCCCAAAGTCTTCGGGCTGTTTCAAGCTTGAATAGTATCAAACTACACTAAGACTTTGGGGACACCTATATAATAATGAAACTGCAAGATAAAGCAACTTTGAAAGATTTAAGAGCCATGACCCATACAATAACCAGCCATGGTTTGGAGAACCAATGAGGCTACTGGCCTCCAGCAGAAAGAGCTGCATGAGAGTCAAGATAGGGGTTTGTTTCTTTGGACTCTTCTTGTTATAAAGAACAGTTGTGATTGTCTTTTTTTAAAGGGAGGGCAGATTTGGGAGCAAGAGGGTGACTACTGATAGACAGGCCAAACAAAGGAAACCACAGGAGCAGGGCAGCATTTTAAAAAATGCACAGAAGCAAACTGAAAGAGGTGCAGATCAACAGGCCTATGACGAAAGCAGTGGCTAAAGGCACCATATCAGGGGGCAACTAGGTGGCGGAGTGGATAGGGCACCGGCCCTGAAGTCAGGAGGACCTGAGTTCAAATCCAGCCTCAGACCGAATACTTCACACTTACTAGCTGTGTGACCCTGGGCAAGTCACTTAACCCCAATTGCCTGAAAAAAAATATCAGTGTGAGCTAATTCTTATTATTCTCCTTTTTTACCGATAAGGGTATTGAGGCTTTTTTTTGTGGACAGGGTGGGGTGTGACTTGCCCAGGGTCACACAGCTAGTAAGTGTGAAGTAAATGTTCGAACCAGAGGTTTCCTGTTCTATAGGAACTTTGAGATCATTTCATGTAAACTCTTCATTGTGCATCTGGGAGAAGGTTAACGCTGCACCCCACCCCCCAAGTCAGATGGGTGGACTAAGGCAGGTAAAAATGGTAGGGCCAGGGTTTGAACTTGGTCGATGCCCTGCCTCCCAATTGGTGCCTTTCCACTCCAGCTCTGGGCTTGGCTTTTTCACTTCTCAGACTGGAAGGTCCTCAGCCTAAAAGTCGACAAGTGAATCTGAGGGAAACAGAAAAGACTGAGGGATTCCGGGCTAGGGATTGATTAGTCAAGAATGAAGCCCTTTGTTGATTTTTCCTCAGGAGCAGTTCATCTAGAGAATGCGGTAAGTAGCTGGCTGAGTTGGAGCGTTCCCTCTATGCAGGAGATTACAGTAAACCATGATGCCAACGATGAGTCAGAATGTTTGGTACTGATGTAGCAGCAGCCTTTTCTCGAGCTGAGCGTCGGCTCGCTCCCAGAACCCTCTCTGCCCCTGTCTGTCTGTCTCTTTCTCTCGGTCTCTCCATCCTTCTTCTCTTTCTCGCGCTCCTCCCACCTCCATCCTGGCGATGCCTGGTCCAGTCCACGCTCGGAGAGAACAGTGATCCCCGCCGCCCTCTCCCGCCCGTGCCCACGTCTAAAGGCTTCCAGCCCTGCGGCTGTGACAGCCTGGCCCAGGCCAGCCTCCCGGAGCGCGGCCACCTCGCCACCGGCGCCCGCACCGGCACTGGCATTGGCACCAGCTCGAGGCTGCCCAAGCCTTGCTCCCAGACCCCTCCGCAGGATGCCTGCCGGGAAGGCGGCTAGTGGCCGGCTCGAAGGCCCTTGACTTGGGCTGCCACAGCCAAGGACGCTGCCTTCCTAGCCCGGAGGCGCCCCGTCCAGAGCCCTCTACCCGCGGCCTCGGGCCGCACCATCCCCCGAAGCCGCGCCCGAACGCCAGCCTCTTCCTGCCTAGCTTCGAAGGCGCGGCCCCCTGGGGCCCCTGCACCCGCTGGCTGATGCCCTAGGGCTGGGGGAGGCCGAGCGCCGGGCCGCCGGCTTAGCCCCGCCCCCCCGACGCCGCGCAGCCCGCGCGCGGGGGCGCCCGCAGCCTCCCGAGCCGCAGCCCCGTCCCGCAGCCAGGCCCGCCACGCTGGCGCTGCTTCGGGTCGGAGGCCGACGGCTGAGCGCGGCCAGCATGGAGGCCATCTGGCTCTACCAGTTCCGGCTCATTGTGATCGGGGACTCCACGGTGGGCAAGTCCTGTCTCATCCGCCGCTTCACCGAGGGCCGCTTCGCCCAGGTCTCCGACCCCACCGTGGGGGTGGATTTCTTCTCCCGTCTGGTGGAGATCGAGCCCGGGAAGCGAATCAAGCTACAGATCTGGGACACCGCGGGCCAGGAGAGGTTCAGGTGGGGCAGGCGGACTGGAGGGCGAGGGCGGGGCGAGCAGTGGGCGGAGCACTGCCCTAGTGGGGTGGGGGAAGAAGGACGGGTAGGGGCTGCCGGGGAGGGTCTGCTCCCTGTCGCCCCCCAGCCCCCACTCCTGGGCATTTGGGTCGGCCCCGGGCCCGAGAGCTGTAAGCTGGGGAATGTGGCCACCTGCGTGGGCCGGGCCGAGGACAGTCTGCGGCTGGCCACTTCGGGGGCTCATTTTCTCCTCTCCCTTCCCTCCCTCCGAGGGTAGTGTTTGGTGGGCACCTGGGGGGCCCAGGGCTGCGTGCGAGCTTTGTCTGAGGGGCTCGGACATCGGCGCCGACGGAGGCAGCATCAGCATCAGCATCAGTATCACTATCAGTATCAGCATCCCGCCCGCGCCCGCTGGATGCTGCAGAGGGCTCGTGGAGGGGAGGGGGGAGCTAAGGAGGAGGAGGGAAGGAGGCCAGCTGGGCAGCTTTCTGGAATGAGCGAGCGAGTGAGAGAGCCTGTGGGACTGGGAGGCCAAGCCCCTGGGTGTGTTCCTGTGTGTCAGTACATGTGTGTGCGCCTGTGCATGTCTATACTCCTACATGCTTATGCGTGCTCCTGTACATGTGTGTGCGCTGTGTGCTTCTGTGTATATCTGTACGTGTGTGTGCCTGCGAGTCTGTCTCCAGAGGGAGGGAAGGAGGGATGGAGGGATGGAAGCAGGCACACAAATCCACAAAGATGCCCCGAGCCTGCTTGCGGCCCAGGGGGGGAGGTGGGGGGGTGCGCAGAGGCATATTTGCTGTTTTCAGGCTTAGGCAAAGGGACGGACTGAGGGGAATGGACCTTGGTTCTGCTCCCAGGAATATCTGTGCGTGATCCCCCCAGCAGCAGCAGCAGAGGTAGTGGCAGTAGTGATGGTGGCCCCAACCCTGCAAACCATGCCGGAGACCAGGAACCGCCACCAGCTGAAAGGCTCTACTTTCTTATCCCTGAACCGTGCTGCGGCTGAAGGGGGGAACATGGCGGAAGCACCGCCAGCGGGCTTGGGCCTGGGTGATCCCCCGACTCCCACCCCCACCCCCTCTCACAATGCTTTCTTCAAGGTTCAAGTACACCTGGGAAAGAGCAGAACATCTGCCTAGACATCTGGCCTTGCTACAGGCAGACCTGATACACTTCATTGGTTACATTGAACAACCCACCCCCATGTTGGCTGCTGGAACAAAGCTCCTAGAAATGAAGCATTAGATTAGCATCAGCCACCAGCCTCGGACCCCACCCCACCCCCACTATGCCCCATAGAAGACCTTGAGAAATATTCAGGATTGCTCCAATGCCCATAGACCTTGCAGCGGCCCCAGGATGCTGGAGCCCCATCCAGCTGGAGACAGGAGTCAGGGTAAGAAGAGGGCCTGCACCCCAAGGCCTGTGATATCTAGAAGGCTTTACTGCTCCCAAAACAAACAGGCCTGTGCAGGAGAGAGGAGGGAGACTGGGGAGGAGGGAGCTATTCTCTACAGTTAAGGAACAGGTAAATGGCCTAGGAGAGTAGGAAGAGGCCTTCCAGATCTGGTGGCAACCTAGGCCAGGGCAAATATTACTGAATTGGAATGGCAGCCAGTGCTCCAAGCCCACCCCTTACTGCCTGTGTGACCTTAGGCAATTTCCTTATTGGAAAAACAGGAGGGTTGGACTTCTAAGGTCCCTTCCACCGCTAAATTTCTGGTCTAGTCTAACCCCATTTTACAGGTGAGGAAACAGAAACTCAGAAAGAGAGAAGTCTCAGCAGGCAAAGACCCAGTGGCCTCTCAACACCAGTCTAGTACACTTCCCAATGGACCTTCCCCTGTGGTTTTCAAATCCAAGAAGCCAAGCTGCTTTATTGGGTGTATTTATTTTTAAAGACAGTTTAAAGCTCCAAACAGAATCGTTTCATAGGGTTATGCATCGAGCTGGCAAGATTCCCAGAGACCAATCTAGCCCAACCACTCATTTTACAAAGGAGGCAACTAAGGCTTTAGGGAGAGGAAGGGACTTTGTATAGGCCCAGGCCTAGACAAGTGGGGTCATTGGCAGAATTTGAACTCAGACCACAGTGCTTTCACATATTCAGCCATCTCCCAGCTGCCTAACAGTGACTTCAGGGTACAATGAGAAAAGTCCTACCCACTTGAAAATGGCATCTCAGTCAAAGTGAAGAGTACCCTTCCACTTTGCAACTTGGCATTAACTTTCCCCAGAATAGTTCATTTCTATAATCGAAAGGCAGCATTGCATAATGGATAGGGAGTTGGCCTTGCAGTCGACAAGACCAGGGTTCAAGTTCTGCCTGGCTTTGTGACCCTGGGCAAGTCATTGTACCAAGAGGCAGGCCACTTGCTAAGACTATGCAGGTCCTTGGGTGCAGCCTTTTGGCTGAGTCCAAGTTTTACAGAATTAATCCTTTTATTAAGGGGATTTGTCTGTGAAGTTTGGATTCAGTCAAAAGGCCAAACTTGAGGTTCTAGAGGGCCACATGTGGCCTCGAGGCTGCAGGTTCCCCACTCCTGGACTATAGCTTAACGGGGAGTTGTTGATCTACAGTGGTGAAGGGAGTTTCTGCACTGGGAGTTCCCCCACATGGATGTAATCACTGGTCTAGATTTTTAAAAAATGTTAATGTCACAGTTGAAGCCCCTTTAAACAATGAGGATAAATAAGGGTAAGTATTAATTAGGCCTAATGTCATTTTTATACACTCATCAAGTTAGAGGAACCTATGAAAAGTAAGTAAGCTCAGGCTGGGGAAAGGAGTTTATGCCCAACAGTGCCAGCTCCATGCCCAGAGCTGCCAAGCCATATGCCCACCATCACAGTGTTTTCCTTTATCCTGGTTCTGTGGGTCAGAGATCCCCAACCTCTTTTGGATTCTTGAGTTTACTGTGCACATAAGAAAGAAATATAAAATAGAAATTCATTGCTCATAACCTTTTATTCAGCATATAACACTTTTTAGCATCATCAAGTTGTCAACTGTTTATCAGAACACACATTTTTCACTGGCACCCCAGACTAAGAAAGGACCAAGCATTGCCCAAGGGTTCCCTGTACCTCCTTAACAGTCACACTTTTCCTGGGGACATGGAGCAAAACAACCATATGGGTTAACCTTGAGTTCTTTGAACCTTTTGAGCTGGAAGGCCAACCCTCCCATTTTACATATGGGCACCCTAGGGCCCAGAGAGGTGACCAAGGTCACAAAAGCAGTCAGAGACTGATTAGAATCAAGCCCAGGTTCTGGAGCATTTATTAGGCACCTCATAATTCCACCAACTGTGCTCGGCACTGGGCTTAGAAAGACAAAACCAAACCAGTCCCTCCCTTCCTACTGGGGGTGCAACTGGTACCTCAATGAGTAAGCATTCCTTAGGCAGAAGGCTAATAGGAAGGAAGTTTGGAGAGGGGAGGGGTCAGAAAAGGCCTCTCTCCAGTAGGGGTTACCAGCCAAGGGAAGCCCTATAGGTTCTTACCAGCAGAGGGAAAGAGTCCAGGGGGGCCAATGGCCATCAGTCATCTTAAGGTCAGAGGTCAGGATTCTCAAGATAGAGTGGCTACTGAGTCCAGCCATGGAAGCAAGGGAAGTCAGGGAAATAAAAGAGTTTGCCTAAAGTCACACAGGTGGCAAAGCCCTGGTTTGAACCTGACCCCAAATCCAACCCTTGTCACTGTCCCCACTGCTTTTCCCATTATTCCCCTGGATTAGGCCAAGACTCAGCTCAAGTCTTCTATCTTTCATGAAACCTGAAGTGATTCTTCTTGCTGTGAGGGTCCCCAAAGTCCCCACCCACTCCTAGGGTCCTGTATTGTATGACATTTCACGTGTGTGTGTGTATGTGTGTGTGTGTAGACTGTAAACTCCTTTCTGACCCTTGCTTTTCTTCTTTTATCCGCACTCCCCCATGTCCCCCAGGACAGTGCTAAGCAATGTTCTGTGTGCCTTTTTCTAGAGGTCCTGTTCTCTCCCCTGGTCCTTAGATGTTACTGGTAAGCCAGTGTCTGCTGGCGGTCATTTGAGGAGCTTCCCAGGTGGAACAGCCACCATTCCTGCACTGAGAGTTGAGATTTGCCTTGGTGTGGCTAAATTCACCATTGAGATTCACCATGTGAGAGTGAGGTTCTCCTGGGCTTGAAGAGCATAGCTAAGATGCAGCTTGTCCTCAAAACTCTGCTGTTCCTCCCCAAAGCTAGGAGATGTATCCTCTGCAGTCCTTCCCAAAGCTCAGAAGCTCTGAACTGGGGAAGGCCCCCTACCCAACAAGATCTGAAAAATCCTGCCAAGGAATCCTCCCCGATTTCAGCACGTTGAGGTTTGCAAAACACTATACAGAGGTGGCATTTAAGTGAGACAATGTGTACAAAGGGTTTTGCAAACTTTTAAGTGTTATAGAAATGCTAGTTATTATTATTTGATTCTCTTAATAATAATAGCTAACATTTGTTATGTGCCAGACACTTTACAAATATTATCTCTCTTGATCTTTACAACATCCCTAAGAGGTAGGGGCTATATTAGTAACCCCATTTTATAATTGAGGAAACTGAGACAGACAGAGGTGAAGTGACTTGCCCAGGGTCATACAGCTAGTGAGTCTCTGAGGCTGGATTAGAACTGGTCTTCGTGACTCCACGCCTGCTCTTTTGGAGGATTGGAATTTGACTTATGTTGCTGGGCGCCGAAAAATAAGTCACATCATAGCCAATCTGTCAAAATTCCTCTGGAGGAAAAGGTAGCTGCTTTCAAGTCTTTGAAGAGCTCTCAAGTAACAGAGGACCTAGTCTGGCTCTGCCAGGCCCCACAGGGTATTACCAGGGGAAGTGGAGGGAAGGTGCAAAGAGGCAGATTGAGGCTTGAGGTCAGGAAAGAACTGTCAACCAAGAGTTCTCCGAAAAGGAAATGGGTTTCCTCACTTGGTTCCCTACCTCCAAGTGTTATTGTAAGGATCAAATGAGATCATATTTGTAAAGCACTTAGCATAGTACTTGGCATATAATAGGCCCCATATAAATATTATTGTCATCATCATCATCATCATCATATCATGGAGTCTGTCCATTACCACTTCCAAGAAGACAGTGGAGGTCCTATAACAGCACAAGAAAATCAGAATTCACAGACTTAGTTGAAAGTAAAAGCAGCTTTACTGCAGAAGGGGGTGAAAGTTGGGAGATCAATTAAAAGGGAAAATCATTTTATGCATCACCATGTCCTTAAGACCTCAGAGTTGTCTGCTGGCTGCCTAGTGTTTCTGGATTTGGGATCCGTGACTATGATTTTCTGAGTAAGGGTCTCACACACATTCCTATACATGTCAAAGAATACATGTTACATGTCCTATACATGTCAAAGATTCCTATACATGTCAAAGATTACCAAGATTACCTGTCTGAGACCTTCCTCAGTACGTTGTTTTAGGACAGCACTTCTCAATCTGTTTTGGTCTCGGGACCTCTTTACACTTAAAAATCATTGAGGGCCCCTCAGAGAGTTTTTGTTTATGTGGCTAGATCTATCAATATTTACCACATCTGAAATTAAAATGTCAGTATTATCATGAAAATAGTTTTGGCCTGGGGGACCACTATGAGGGTCTCAGGGCACCCCAGAGGTCCCCAGACCACACTTTGAGAACCACCATCAATGGTGTATATAATTGAGGAATATATAACCAATAACTTGCCACAAATGGGAGCTATTGGCCAGATACTTATAGGAGTTTTCAACATAGAGCTTAATTCATCATATACAGAGTCCGCATGGGTTAAACTTTCTTTTCCTCTTCTTCATGGCCCGTTCCAAGATGTTGTCCAGTAGACTAATGCCACCTTCCTGTGTTGAGGGGCTTCAGATATTTAACCCATTACCCTAGTTCTGAAGCCTACCATGCCCATCTGAATGTAGATACCTAAGATCACATTGGCCTTCTGGGCTGCCACATCCCAGTGCTGAGTCATATAGGCCACTAAGACTCAAAACCTTTTGTCAGAAACTGCTAAGCGTGCATCCCCCATCTTGTACTGGTGAAGATTTTTTTTTTAAACACAAGATTTTGTATATTCCCTATTAAAATTTTTCTTATTAGATTTGGTTTAAAATTCTAACCTGTCAAGAATTTTTTGATCCCAACTTGTGTCATACAGTGATGACAGAGTTGTCTCCCTCTCAGTACTGCCCTTTGCAAATTAAATATGCATGCTATTTATGCCTTCTGCTGCTGCCAAGGTGACATTGAACCATTAACAACTCCTCTCTGGGTCCGGCCAATTGCAAATCTCCTAAACTGTGGCTCAGGCCACATTTCTCCATCATGTCCGTGATACTAGCCATCAGTGACTTCAGCAAATGTAACACTGAAATGTCAAACATGTTGTGTCCATAGCATTCTCCTGATCACTAGTCAAAAAGGAAAACCAAGTTATTCTGGCAGAACTTTTTGATGAGCTGGCCCTTTGTGACTACTAGTTCCTTAAAAAGAAGCTCATTAATGATCCCTTTAATAATATGCTCCAGAATTTTTCTAGGAAGCCAGCTCAAATTTACAAACTCTTCTTTTTGTTCTTTTTTGCAACTTAGGTCAACATTTGCCTTTTTCCAGTCCTATGGCACCTCTCCCATTCTCTATCACTGTCTTTTGTTTTTAGATCACAGTCATGCCCAGATGTAGCCGCCCCTCTCTCACCCCACCCCCGTTAAACCTCCTTTGTGACAATGAAAAACAGTTAAGCAAAACCAGCCAATAAAGTATCTGCATCTTGACAGTGTACACGACACACTGCCAAGAGAATGGAGGCATGCTTTGTTATCTGGTCTCTAGGAGCAATATTGTCCACGGTAATGACACTGGTTTCCTTTTGGTGGTCTTTTTTTTTTTTAAACGTAGTTGCTCCTGGTTCCTCTTTGTGTTTCTCTGAATTCCCCATAGTCACCATTTCTTATTGGGCAATAATTCAACATGTTGATACATTAGAGATTCACAGAATTGTAGACTTGGAAGGAATCCCAGCCAATCCATACCTTAAGAAGGATCTGCTCCACAAAACAGCTAATGACTGGTCATTTGACCCCTGCTTGAAGCCCACCCTTCTAGTGATGGATGGGGAGCTATCAAATCTCCAGGATACTGGAGAGCTCTGAACATTAGGAAACTTCCCCCCACCCCACCTCATCCCTGAATGTTAGGCAGCTCCCCCCCACCCCCATCTCTGAATGTTAGGAAGCTTCTCCCCACCTCACCCCCATCCCTGAATGTTAGGAAGCTTCCCCCCACCCCACTCCCCATCTCTGAATGTTAGGAAGCTTCTCCCCACCTCATCCCCATCTCTGAATGTTAGGCAGCTCCCCCCCCACCCCCATCTCTGAATGTTAGGAAGCTTCTCCCCACCTCATCTTCTCCCGCCCCCATCCCCTATCATGGCTACATTGACCTCTTTCTATGGTTTGCTCCTGGGGCCAAAAAGAATAAATCTAATCCCCCCTCCTTCAAATACTTGAAGACACTCAAATGTCTCCCTTGAATCTTCTCTTCAGGCTAAATATGCCCAGTTTCTAAAATTGACCCTCAAGGTCCTTGGTCATCCTGGTTGCCCTCTCCTGGACACTCTCCAGTTCATCCTGGTCTTCCTTAAATGAACCTGAACACAAGACTCCAGACCTGGTCCAACCAGTTTAGAGCAAAGAGGGTCTAGTGCTTCCAGATCCCAAGAAGTTCTGCCTCATATTAGTGTTTGGGGATTGCCATGTCACATAGTGAACTTGCAGTTCATTAAAAACCACCAAGTCCTTTTCAGACCAGCTGGTGGCTAACTAGGCATCCTCCATCCTGTACTTGTAAAATTGTGTGGATAAAATTGACAGTGGCACAAGAAACCAGAACCCCCAAACCAGAACCCAATCCCAGTACCTTAAATTTAGGAACCAAAGAGGATTTCTTGAGTTTTCCAGCAAGGGAGCCACACAGGTAGAGACTCCCCAAAGAAACGCAAGCTCATATTAGGTTTCAATTTAGGCAGGAGTTGAAATGGGTATGGGGTATGTCAGGAGTCCTACAGGCCTGAAATGACTGAACAGCAACAAGCTCAGGATTGGACAGGGCTGTTGCAGGGGGCCTGTGGGCTAGGAATAGGGATGTGCTATCTTTTGATTGGACAGGGCCTGTGGCTGGGCTAAGTAACACGAAAGGCTCTTCCTCAGGTTAACTATCTCTTGTCACCCTGTCCTAATAGATAGGACTGTCCTTTCTGTTTCAGCAGTAAGGAAGGAAGGTCTTGGGACAGCGATACCAACAGGGTGAGAGGCAAGATAGAGGAAGTGCTTTAGCTTTCTCAGCTGCCCACAGTACTCAAGTGCAAGGCTTGACACGTATCCCTGTCGAATTGAATTTGATTAGATTGAGGCCAATTCTAGAGCCTGTCAAGATCCTGATTCTATCATCCAGGGTACTAGCTATCTCTCCCAGCTTTATGTCACCAGCAAATTTGATGAGTGCATCATTTGGGCTTTTATCTACATCCTTGATAAGAATGTGAGGCAGCCCTGGGCCCAGCCCAGATCTCTGGGGCCCTCTCCACTGGAGTTTAATGACCTTAAACCATTAACAAGGACTTTGGAGTTCTACCATTTAACCAGTCCACCTAACTGTATCATTATTTAGTTCCATCTCTAGTCCCTTTTCCAAAAGAATAGTATGAGAGATTTTGTCGAAGGCTTTGCTAAAATCTAGATAAACCATCTCCACCACATCTCCCTCATCAAGTAATCATCCTGTACAAAAAGGAAATGAGATCATTCAGGTGTGTCCCCTCCTTGTGTCGTGATGGTCTTTTGTTAGCACTGTTTCCTTTGCTAAAGTCTACTGACTTTCTCTTTAATGGTCTGCTTTCCCAGGAATTGAAATCACAATCATTGGCCTGTAATTGGCAGGCTTTTCTCTCACCTTTTCTTGGTAGATGGGGACATTTGCTTTTTCCAATCCTGTAATGCCTTTCTTGTTCTCCAGGATCTTTCAGACATCACTGACAGTGGGGTGGAGGATTGGAAGGCACTGAGGGTAGCTTATCTTGGGGATTAGCTCCCGAGGAGCCATTTCTGTCCTATCATTTCTCTTTGGAGGAGAAACCAGAAGCAGAATAAGGATCAAACAGTTCTGTTTTCTCTCTGTTGTTTCCATCTGGCATCTCCCTCTCTATCAAAGATTCTAGAAGGAAGCGGGCACTTCCCTCTGATGTTCCCATCATTTCTACTCTAGCAGCCATGTTGGTGAGAATCAGATACACTATAGCATTTCCCTTGGTTGGCTCCTTTACTGACTCAAAGGATGAAATTCTCACTAAGGGAAGTCAAGAAGTGACCAGCTTTTCTCCATTTGAAAGAGAGAGAGAGAGAGATGGGGGTCTGGAATCTGTGGTTCAGTGACAGAGAGAGGCCATGATTGTGTGTCTCATTGCCTGGAATCTGAGGATCACAGCGTGAGGAAGCCTAGTGTATGAGGATCAGAGAGAGAGAGAGAGAGAGAGAGAGAGAGAGAGAGAGAGAGAGAGAACATAGGATGGCGAGACTTAGAGAGAGAAATTGACCAGGTGTCTGAGGAACAGAGTGAAAGAACGATGGTCTCGGTGAGAGAAAGGTCTGGAGTCTGAGGATTGGGGGGAGAGGGAGAGGCCTAGAGTATGACTCTAAGAAAGAGAGATAAAATCTTAGAATCTGAAGGGCTCAGAGAAAGAGGGAGGCCTGGAGTGTAAGATTTTGAAAGAGGGACAGAGTAAGTGAGAGAGAAAGAGAGGGAGAGGGAGAGGGAGACAGAGCTAGGTGGCGCAGTGGATAGAGCACTGACCCTCATTGCCTAGCCAAAAAACAAAACAAAAACAGAGAGAGAAGAGAAAGAGAGGAGAGAGAGAGAGAGATCTCCAGCAGGTGCCTGGATGATTTAAGTCTCCCAGCACTGCTCTATCCTGTTTCTGTCTTAGCTTTGTGTCTTGCTTCCCAAATACAGCTACTTTCTATTTCTGTATAGATAGTCTGTAGTATATACTTATGACAAAAATCACTTGTTTGTCTCTCTACTGATTTTTTTGTATCCATTTATTTTTTATTCTAAACTTAAATACCAAAAAGGAGAATATTTCCATATGCACAGTAGAGCACAAAAAGAAGATTGTATAGGAAGCCAAGAATCTCATTTCATACCACTTTTTTTAAAAAAAGTATATAATTCCACACATTACAAAGCTGTTCTGCGTGTCTGTGCTTCCTTCTGAACTAAATTCCTTTTGTTTTCTTCTATGTATTTAAAAAATATTTCAATGACCCCCTCCCTTTTTTGCATAACTGTTGCTAAACCCTCTCTCCCCCCAACCCTTAGTTAAAAACCAAAAGGGGGGCAGCTAGGTGATGCAGTGGATAGAGCACTGGCCCTGGAGTCAGGAGGACCTGAGTTCAAATCCGGCCTCAGACGCTTAACACTTACTAGCTGTGTGACCTTGGACAAGTCACTTAACCCCATTGTCTAGCCACAATAAATAAATGATAAAAAATAAAAGCCAAAAGGGGAGGGTGAGGGGGGAATCCTTCAAACAAACAAGCATAATCAAACAAAACAAACCCATACAGCAGTCATGTCCAATTCTGCACCTTGAGTCTATCCCCTCTCAGGAGATTGATAACTTCATTGTAGGTCCTCTGGAGGTATGATTAGTCATTTTGTTGATCAGAGTTCTTAAGTCTTTCAAAGCTCATTTTCTTTACAATGTTGTTATTGAAAACTTACTCTGGTTCTGCTCATTCCTCCCTGCCTCCATTTATGCTTCCCAGGATTTTCCACAACCACCTCTCTTGTCATCTTTTCCAATGCAATAGTACTCCATTGCCTTCATATTATCACAATTTGTTCAGTCATTCCTTATTGGAGGACTAGCCCCTTCAATTCCAGGTCTTTGCTTTTATCTCCTCTTCAAGATCAGGAAGTTTGATTTGCTTATGGCTTATGATATTAGCCTCCCTCTTAAGCCCCTTCTCCCTGTCCCCATTTGTTTTCCTGTTGAGTCTGATATATCTCTACCCTAAACTGTGTGTCTGTTCAATGCTGTTTCTCTGTTTCAGATAAGTGTAAGGCTCATTTGATGCCCAATACCTTCCTCTACCTACCCCACTACCTTAGTCCTTCCTATTTGTCTCTATACTCTTCTTCTTGTGAGAAATTGTGAGAAATAACAAGTTTTACCCTGCTTCTTCCTCCTTTCTACACTAGTGCATTCCTCCTTTTACCTTCCCTTCTCTTCTCCCTCTTCAAACCCTGACCAAAAAAGAACCAATCCACCCCCAGGTCCTCTGGGGTTGGCTTTTTTTTTTTAATTTAACTCCTTCAGTACCCTTTGAAAACATTAAGGTTTTAAAGGGACACTTGTTTTCTCCTCCCCCAACCCCCCAAGCATTAAACATTAACACTACAACATCGTCCAGCTCCTTCTACTTGGTCAAACCAATCTGCCTTGCTAAGTATCTCTGGGACTCTTGTGTGTTTGTATCTCAAAGTTACTGTTCAGCTCTGCTTTTTTTGGATCAGAAATGCCTGGAAATTCTCTCTTTCATTAAAGGTCCATTTGCCCCCCTGTAGATTATACTCAGCTTTGCAGGGAACATTAATCTTGGTTGTAAGCCCTTTATCTTTTGCTTTTTGGAATATCGTATGCCAATTTCTCTGTGGTGGCACTGGCTTTGCTGGCCGCTCCCTTTTCTATTGCTTTTGGGCTTCCAGCTAACCTCTGAGTGTGATTCTGGAGTGGAAAAAAAAAAGGCCCCATTGTTTCTCATTGGATTTCTTGATCATTATTCAGTCAGGTGAAAATTTCACGTTTTTGCTGCAGTAAATAGGAGGAACTAGGTGGTCTGCCTCCATTCGGGCAGCCATCTTGGCCAGAGGTCTTCAATAAAGGCTTGTTGAATTAATGCACGTTGATCTTGACCTAAATGTTCTCCATTTCTCCCTTCTGCTTTCTAGATTTCTTCACATGTACATAGCTTCTCAATGTACAGTGCTTAGCATTCAGAAACCTTTTTACTGTTGCCAATACAATTCTCAATGATCCAAGACAGCTCTGAAGGACTTCTGATGAAAAATGCTATCCATCCCCAGAGAAAGAACTGATGGTGTTTGAGTACAGATCAAAGCATACTTTTTTTACTTTATTTTTTTGGGGAAGAGGGTTGATCTGTGTTTTCTTTTACAGGATGACTAATATGTAAATGTGTTTTGCATGACTACACATGGAGGGAGAGAGAATTTGGAACTCAAAGTTTTAAAAACGAATGTTAAGAGGCAGCTAGGTGGTTCGGTGGATAGAGCATCGGCCCTGAAGTCAGGAGGGCCTGAGTTCAAATGCGGCCTCAGATCAAACACTTGACACTTACTAGCTGTGTGACCCTGGGCACGTCACTTAACCCCAACTGCCTAAAAATTAAAAAAAAAATGAAAAATGAAAAAAAAGAAGTTAGAAGTAGAATTTGATAGGCATGAGGTAAAACATGCAAGTTATTTTAATTGGCATTTCTCTTATTATTAGTGGTTTAGAGCAGGGCTTCTTAAACTTTTTCCACTGGAGACCCCTTTCTACATTTCGGCAGCTTTCGTGGGTGCTGCGTGGTTGTGACGGCACTCGAAGTGCAAAATGTGCTTGCTTTGTGTTCAGAACCAAGGCTGCAGTCAAGTTGCACAATGGAACACAGGCAAGCACTGCCAGAAATATCTTGGATTCATCACACGTTGGATTTTTAATTAATTTTTGCTCATTGCTCATTCAGAAACCTTTTACTATTGCCAATTTTTTTGATGGAAGTACTGGTTTAGAGCATATTTTCATATGGTCATTAATAATTTGCAGTTTTTCTTGAGAAACCTGTTTATATATTTTGACTACCAAAGGAATAGCTTTTGTCTAAACTAAAAATTATGAGAGAGAGAAAACTGCCTATGTATATTTGTGTACATATCTTAGATACTGGATTTTTATCAGTGATATTTATTGCAAATTTTCCCCCCACTCAGTTTCTCTTATTCTAGTTGTCTTAGATTTTGGTCATACAAAAGTTTTTAATTGTATGTAATCCAAATTGTCTTTTGCAATCTCCTCTATCTCCTCTTTACTTAAGGTTTCTCTATTTACAACAGTTTTGAAAGGCTTCCATTCTTCTCTAATTTTTTTTTAATGATGTGCCCTTTTATATTTAGGTTGACTATCCATTTGAAACTTATTTGTGGAATATGGTATAAGATGCTGACCTAAGCCTAATTTCTGCCAGACTACCTTCCATTTTTTCCAGAAGTTCTTGTCAAATAGGGATTCCTTCTCCTAGTGTATGTTCTTGAGTTTTTCAAACATTGGGTTTGTGTTTTCAATTGTTTCTGAGTCTGTTCCACTTATCTACTCTTTTACATTTTAGCAAGTAGCAAAGATTTTTAATGATTGCTGCTTTATGTTATGATCATCTTCCATGGTATGTTAAAAAAAAAATCTCTTCTGTCCTCAGGTCACTCAACCTTAGACAGTTACAAGGAGATTTACATGTAACTAGAGACTTAAGAAAATTTATATAACTTACAAGCTGTTCAGATCCCCCACCCCCACAGACCAGAAGGCTGATAACTCTTTACTTTCAGGCATTCTAGCCATGCTAGATCAAAGGGAGGTTTTATTATAATAATAGGAAACCAAATAATAGTATTGTAGAAAAAGTAACTGACAGTAATCGAACATCCTACAAAGTCACATGCTAAGTGAACTATGTCCCTCAGCATGAGCAAGCCCCTTTCTCTCCCTGGCTGTAAAATGAGGTGGTAGAAGGAGAAATAGAGCAAAAGAAAGAGACTTCAGATGACAGGGCACTTCTTGCTTTGACAGTCTGTAAACTGTTAAGTTGAGTAGTTTCTATTAGATACAATCTGAGATCGTGTCCAGCTCTGTTATTTAAGCAAGGCGTATCACATCTTGGGGCAGTTAGGTAGTACAGTGGCTGGGCCTAGAGTCAGGAAGACTTCCTGAGTCCAAATCTGGCCTCAGACACTAGCTTTGTGACCCTGGCAAGTTACTTAATCCTGTTTGCCTCATTTTCCTCATCCGTCACCTGAGCTGGAGAAGGAAATGGCAAACCACTCCACTATCCTTGCCAAGAAAACCCCAAATGGGGGTCACAAAGAGTCGGATGTGACTGAAAAAATGACTGAATAACAACAACAAAAATATCACATTTTAATTTTTCTAATTTTCATCTTTGTTCCAACAAGTCAATGGACTTACTATATACTACATCATACTTGGATATACTTTATCAGATTTGGAAATGATTCCCACATCTAATCCCACCACTAATTTCCAGGCAAGTTGTAATCATTTTCCTTTTTTGTAATGTGGTGATATACATTCCCCATACCTAATACCTCTCAACTCTTTTTTTTTTTTTTTGGTGAGGCAATTGGGGTTAAGTGACTTGCCCAGAGTCACACAGCTAGTGAGTGTTATGTGACTCCAGAGCCAGTACTCTATCCACTGCACCACCTAACTGCCCCCAACTCTTTTCTTAAGGAAAATACTCATGCTATACAGACACAAGACTTCCATGCAGTCCACAAACCTTTGTCCTCTTTTGTTTCCTACTTCTTTATTGTTTACCACCCTCCCTTAGGCCCATCTTTTCATTGATTTAACTCCAAGGTTGATACAGAACTTGTCATCAAATTTCTCCACCTTAGTAATTGGGCATTTCTAGCTTGTGCACCAGAGGAGATTGATGCATAAGCTGCAGGTCTCTTCAGGCCATTCTGTTTGCAAAAGTGCATCGTGGAGCGCTGCTCTTCAAGATGAGCAAGTGTCTCAGGAAAGGATTTCTCTGGTTGCTTTTGGATGTATAATAAAGACAAATCTACCAGTTTTCCTATGAGCCCTCCCTCTATTTAGTGGCAGCTTTCTTTTTGTATTCTGGTTTCATTTATAGCAAAAATATTCATAGTGATCTGATTCAGTTTCTCTGCTGGTTGGTTCACCTCCTTGGTTATCGGACAAGGATCTCACACTCATCTTTGTTGTTTGTCCACAGTCGAATGTAAGCTCCCCAAGGGCAGGGGTAGTTTCCTTTTTGTCTTGGTATTTATTCCCAGAGCTTGGCACATAGCAGGTACTTAATAAATGCTTGTTGGATGGGATAGAATTCCAAGAGGTAAGTTCCCGTTTCCGGACAGTCTGAAAATTCTGATTCTTAGCCTACTTTGCCACTGTTCCAGCAAAAGCAAAGGCAGAGGGACAGCCCAGGCTGGAAGGCCTTTTCGAAGGGTTTTCCGGTCTCACTGATTGCCATGGCCAAAGAGTTCATCTCCTAATGAGCTGAGGCTTCTGGCAACAAGCATTTCCACACTTAGCTCAGCTGGGCCATAGAAAGCAGGCTCACTCTGATGCCAGGACTGTACTTCTCCAGCATGATAGAACCGACCTGAACTTATGTTTTGCTAGCTTAGCTTTGAAAAGCCAAGAGTCACCTCCAGGCCATGATAATGCTCTGCTATAGGACTTTTATGGAGAATCTATGAAACAAAGAGAAGAAATTAGCCAAGGTATCAATTTCATCTGTACTTATTGTAAAAATAGAATTAAGATGCAAAGAAAAATAATAGACCCTGAAAACCATTTATTACAAATACATTTGATAGAAACAACACCTAAAATGTATCATCAGGATAATAGGATTTGAGAGTTGGAAGGAACCCCCATAGCCGTCTAGTCTATTTGGAATCCTCACTCTACCATACCCGATGAGGGCTAATCCAGCCTCTGTTGGCAGATAGAACAGACCCCATAGGTTCATTAATCATTAGAATGGCAGCTCCTTGAGGGCAGGGACTGTCTTAGTGGTGTCTTTGTATTCCCATTGATCAACCTGGTGCCTGACACATAGTTGTTTTTGTTGTTCAGTCATTTTTCAGTCATGTCTGACTCTTCATGACCCCATTTGGGGTTTTCTTGGCAAAGATACTGGAGTGGTTTGCCATTTCCTTCTCTAGTTCATTTTACAGATGAGGAAACTGAGGCAAATAGGGTGAAGTGACTTGCCCAGGGTCACACAGCTAGTGAATGTCTGTGGTTGGATTTGGACTCAGGAAGAAGAGTTTTCCTGACTCCAGGCCCAGCATTCTAGCTGCTACACCACCTAGCTTCCTCTGGCATATAGTAGGCACCATATGAATGCTTGCTGATTAATTGATTCATAGATCTAAAACTGGAAGGGACTTTGGACGTTATCTAGTCTGACAGGAAGAAATGTTATTTTTATTTTTCATGCTTAGTGAACAAATTTATTACAGATTCTATTTTGACACACATAGTTACAAGAGCAACAGTTACAACTTTTAATTACAAAATAGTTATACTTTTTCTCATTCCTATGTTTTTATTAAGTATTATCTGCATATTTGATTCGGTGAACTGCAGCAATGATTAAGCTCACACACAAGCGCTTTCCTTGAAAAACTTAGTGTGTCACTAATGTGCTCTATGAATGTTAATGAAAACAAAAATTCCCAATACACACACCAAAGTTCTAGGTTCTATTCTTTTTTTTTTGTTTTTGGTCAGGCAGTTGGGGTTAAGTGACTTTCCCAGGGTCACACAGCTAGTAAATGTCAAGTATCTGAGGTCAGATTTGAACTCAGGTCCTCCTGACTCCAAGGCTGGAGCTCTATCCACTGAGCCACCTAGCTGCCCCTCTAGGTTCTGTTCTTTACCCACCATCAAAGAAAAGACTAGAACCCAACTAGCACTACTATCCTTGACTTGAGAAGTTACTGAGCAGGTTGAATCCAGCACGCAGCATGCACCAAAGTATACTCTTTAAAAACTGTATTAAAGGGGCAGCTAGGTGGTGCAGTGGATAGAGTACCGGCCTTGAAGTCAGGAGGACCTGAGTTCAAATCTGGCCTCAGACCAAATACTTGACCCTTACTAGCTGTGTGACCTTGGGCAAGTCACTTAACCCCAGTTGCCTAAGGGGGGAAAAAATTGTATTAAATAATCTTAGTCTACCTCTGAAAGATTGTCCATAAGACATATTCCACAATTTATAAGATTTTATAATCCAAATGTGACCCCTTCATTTTTAAAATTGAGAACTAAACCTTCCTCCCCACCCCCTGCGAGAGGTCCCAGTCACAGGTAGGAAAGTAGCACCAGGATTTGGACCCATATTCTCTGACTTGAAATCCAGTGTTCTTCCCATGGTGCCATACTCTATAGAGTTTAGTTCTGTCTTCAAGACTGGGGGATGGATTATATGAACTCCCAAGAAACCTTCCTAGTGCTGAATCTGGGAAAAGGAGCTGGGAATCAATGAATTTTGACACCTTTTGAGGTTTTGCCTAATTTAAATACTTATGTTGGAAGCCAGCAGATAGGCTCTGTGTGTGTGTGTGTGTGTGTGTGTATGCCAAATTGGGACTGAGTGAGGCCCATGAGCTCTCGATGTCATTTTTTTCTTCCTTCATGTTTTTTAGGTCTATCACCAGAGCCTACTACAGGAACTCTGTAGGTGGCCTTCTCTTATTTGACATCACCAATCGAAGGTCCTTCCAGAATGTCCACGAGTGGTTAGAAGAGACCAAAGTCCATGTCCAGCCCTACCAGATTGTGTTTGTTTTGGTGGGTCACAAGTGTGACCTGGACACCCAACGGCAAGTGACCCGACACGAGGCAGAGAAAGTTGCTGCTGGGTATGGTATGAAGTACATTGAGACCTCAGCCCGAGATGCCATTAATGTGGAGAAAGCCTTCACAGACCTGACTAGAGAAATCTATGAGCTGGTCAAAAAGGGGGAGATTACCATCCAGGAAGGCTGGGAAGGGGTAAAGAGTGGCTTTGTGCCAAATGTCGTTCACTCCTCAGAAGAGGTTGTCAAATCAGATAGGAGATGCCTATGTTAGCCAACCCTAGTAAGCCAGACACAATTTTTATTAATAAAACATACTGTACTAACTGAACAGAAATGTAATGGAGAGTTGTAGCATACTAGTGTGCTCACCAGCAGGTGAGAGTAACTTTAGCCACAGATGAGAATGATGTCACATTCCCAATAACCCTATTTCCAAATGGGAAATCCAGACCTTGTCAGAAAGGCACAATGGTGGATGTTTGTGTTGAGGGTCTGTGGGAACTGGAACAGAGAGGAAACTAAAAACAAAAAAAAAAAAACCAAACCCCCTCCCAACCCCAACCCCAGAATTGTCATATTCCAAGGGAATTGTAGGTGAAGTGTCTGAGCTCAGGGATCACTATCACTGCTATGTTCTGCCTCCTCTCCCAGCTTCAGAGTAACTTCTCCTACAGTGAGGTGGAGGCTGCTTGAGTTGCTCTCCAAGGACCCTTCCAGCCCCCAAATTGTACAGTTCTAATAGACATAATGCCATGGGATCATTTTTTGAGGGGGTGGGGAAGAGGAGGGGAAAGGTCTGCCCCTGGGATTTTGTTGATGTGGGGGGAACTCGGGATGCAAACACCCTCCACCAATTCAGATGAACACTTGTCGTGCAACTTAATGTCTGAGAGAGAGAGATGCTCGGGTGCTGAGAGGCTAAATAATTTGCTCAGAATTACACAGCCAGCATGAGTCAGAGGCAGGTCTTTCTGAGACGAAACAGCTCTTTATCCACTATACTACAGTGCCTCTCAAAATTTTAGTGGGTCGTGATTGTTAATCTAAGAAGCGGAAGAGAAAAATTCAAATCCTGTTGTTTCTAAAGCCCTGGTCCTGGATGGGCTTCAGCCCATCTGTGTGAGGAGCCCTGGCAGGAAACTTTAGCTTCCATAGAGTTTATCCTTCCTTCACCCTGATCCTACCCTTTTCCAAAACGAACAAATCAAGAGTCTTAAACTCTTTGTCTTCAGTGGCAAGTTGAGAAGCCAGCTGTTGTGGGTTTGGAAAATATACTCATGTATCCAGAGGCCTGAGTCTCCACTTTCCATCCAGGCCTTCTTTGTTCCTGTGAAGCAGGGGAGCCTGGGAAGCCAGGGAAATGACAAGTGGTAGCTGAGCTCCTCTGCTACTAGGAAATCATTCAGAACATCTCAAGCTGCACTTGGGGAGTGCCCTGCTCCCCAGTCTCCTCTAAGCCATTCACATCAATTGGGGAAATACAAGAAGAAATTCTGTGCTGAATTGAGCAGAAATGCATTAGCTTTTTGGGAACATGGAATGACAGTGATTCAATTTGAGAACCTGAAGAACAAAGTAGAAGGAAGGACCTTTGGGGGACTACCTAGTGTGGCCACCACACGGGCCTCTTTTAACGAGAGGTGGCAGACTGACCTCAGGCCAAGGATGGGGGCAGATACCATCTGTCAATGGGATATTTATTCAGAGCTCCTGATGTGTGTGCGCTCAATGATGTGCCAGGCAAAGAGGGAGAAGGAAAGACGAGTGAAGGAGATCTCCCAAACTAGTAGGGAGGGAAGAGGACAACTTACTCACATTAACAGATGATGAAATAGACCCATAACTAAGGACACACACACATGTAGCCAGATCAGTTTCTTCTCTACTTTATAGTAGCTGGACAGGTCCTTGAGCAAAAAAAAAAAAAAAAAAAAGAATGAGTCCATTAAGCTGAAAACAGCTTGGGGGGCCACAGCGCACAGACCTGGAGTCAGGAAGTCCAGAATGACCCCAAGCACAGTCCCTTCACTAAGTGTCTGCGTCAGTCTCCTCACCTGTAAAATGGGGGTAATAATAGCCCCTACCTCAAAGGGTTGTTGTGAGGATCAAATGAGAGACATTTGTAAAGTGCTTAGAGCTGCTATTATTTCCTCCACACCCTACCTCACCCCCAGCCTAATGATCAAGAAGGTGGATTTTTTTTCTTAATTGGGAAAACAGCACAGGTGGGGGCCCTCTGGAAAATGAAGCTGGAACCCTCCTAGTATTTGGCACTTTTTTTCCAGTGTCCTGTGTGTGAAGAAGAAATAACTGAATGAGGTAACTCTGAAATGAGGGCTTCAGAGTTCAGTTCCCCCTGCAGCCAACAACCCACCTTTCTCACCCCCATTTAGCATCCTAACCTGGCAAGAGTGCTGAGCTCAAAATCAATATGGGTTCATTCCACCAACAACCATTTGTCATGGATGTGCTGGGCACCACAAATCTTACACTGAGATACCCACTTTTCAAGGCGATCCTTCCCCTCATTTGATTCTCCCAACAACTCTGTGAGCTCAGACAGGCAGGGATATTGTCCACATTTTACAGGTACCAAAACTTATTAGCCCCAGAGAGAAAGAAGCTCTGAGATCAAGCAACTGGTGACTGACAGACAAGATTCCAATCCAGATCCCCAGCATATCACACTACACTGTCCCTCACTGCCACTGATCTTAGACTCAGGGGTAGGAGAGACCTGAGAGATTATTTAGGCCAGCCCTCCTCCCCCTTGAACATCTGGGAATTGATGGGGAAATATCACAATATTTGTTTTTTCAGCAGTACATTTTATTCAAGTACACACCCAGGGAATTGAATTCTTTTTAAAAGATAAAACACTTATTAAACATTCAATCATTACATTCTTTTTATTCATAAAAAATACACTAAGATTTAGCTACACCTAAATTTTAAATTAACTAAACTTTCCAAATGAGCCACAACTTTTTGGGAGAGACATTAGGGTATGACTGGCCCCACACCATGAGTAGCAGCATCTCGTACTCTCCAGTTGGGTTTTTGTGCCACCAGACCATAAGCTTTTGAACTGTTTCCATATAAAGAAAGGTTCTTAGTATTCAATGTTAGCTATATTTTTACTACAAAAGCATGAGTTCTTGCTCTAGTTAGTTGTAATCTAATCATGATTCCTTTTCACAAGAACTTCCATCACTGAATGAATATGTCAAAGAGAAACCAAGTTCAGCCACTGAAGATAACAAATACTTCATGAGAGGAAACCCAAAAGGCCTAGATTGTAGTGGACAATTTCACAAGAGAATTCACATTTGAATTGAATTAGGAAGTATATTAATGATGTGAAAACTAGTGGCTAGTGAGCTTGACTTTGATTCCAAGCAATATCATGGTAGCATTTTTGAGCATTAAGCAGAGGAGAGAATTAATTTCCATGAACCAATACGGAATTGTCAAAAATTCATACTAGACACACCCTATTTCCTTGTTTTTGACAGGGTTATTATATTAGTCTATCAGGGAAACAGTCCTAAGGTGCCAGTCCCAACTCTGCTACTTGCTGTGTGATTTTGGACAAGTCACTTAAACTCTCTGGGCCTCAGTTTTCTCATCTGTAAAGTGAAAGGGTTCTACTACATGACTCCTAAGGTCTTTATTCTAAATCTGTGATACATGAAAGTGGCCTGTTGAATCCTTGTGGACAAGATGGAGGGAGATGTCCAATGGCATGCCACAAGGCTCTTTGATTTTTATTTAAAAGCCCAGTTACTTGCACAAAGGCAACATGTATCTGGGAGGGACAGCTAATACCTTGGACAACATAATCAGGATCCAAAAAGAACTGCTGGGCCAAATCTAAGAAGATTAAAGTTAATGAGGATAAATGGAGGCCTACATTTAGGTTAACAAATCAACAATACAGTTGTCTAAGAGTGGGGAGATATGGCAAATATGGTGAAATGGCAAATGTCCAAGGGAGAAAACTTGAAAGCCAAGTCATTCCAGAGATTAGTCAGAAGACAAGAGAGAGAGAGTGTGACTCTTGTGCCCAAGTATTCAAAGGGCCCCCTATAGAATAGCAACTTGGTCCTAGAGCCCAGAATCAGGATGAAAAGGTGAAAGATAGAAAGCAGCAGGGTCCTGGTCTCCATCTTTGAACTTCCCCAAGGGGCTCAGGGCTTGTTCCTTGCCTTCTTCCCTTATCATGTGCTTAACACCCACCCTTTGGACTTCTGGCCCCTGTTTGTCCCTCTGGGAGCTGGGTATCTCCAGGAACCCAAGTGCTCCCTCCCTCCGCCATCCCACCCCCCAGTAGAATAGGGTTTACGAAGCACTAGCTCTTCTTGGAGAAGCTAGTCTCCTAAAGTGTCCAACTCTGACTTTTCCAGCCCCCCAAGTAGAGCTCACCATACCTCTTCCTGCCTGGGGTGAAGGGGTGTCCATCTATCATCTCTACTCTTCTATTACCACCCCCCCAAGGCAGATGTAAAAACAGAAAATCTCCAGTCTGCTTCCCTCAAGTCCTGATCAATCTTCTGCTAGAATTCCCTGTTCTGTGCTGTGCCTTCCCTAGATGAGAGGGATTCCTCCATACTCTCCCAGCACCAATAGTATGGGCTGTCTTTTAAGATACTGAGTTCCCCTTCACTGCAGGTCTACAAGTAGAGGCTGGCTAATCACTTGCTGAGAATGGAGTAACAAGGTTTTTTTTTTTTTTGGTTTTATGTAAGGGTTAGCCTGAATGATCTATGAGGGCCCTTCCAGCTCCAGGTCCATGATGAAAAAGGTCATAGACATGAGGAGGAACAGAATCTGAGGGCAATGGGTACTCAAGTCAGCTCTCAGGGGTGGGGGGTGGGGGGGGGAACCACAGAATCTCCCTTGATTTGATATTCTGGACTCAGTTCCTCTGTAAAATGGAGAGGGGGGTGGAGAGAGAGGTGGGCTTGAGGGCCCTCCCAGTTCACAATCTTTGACCCTGTGTTACCATGATAGCCCATGACCCCTTCTTCTGGTGGGGGGTGGGGGTGGGAGAGGATGATAAATAATTGTGAAACATTCTAGTTCTTGGTTCCATTTTCCAAGGACCTAGGCTTAAAGAAACCGGTCTTTTGAAGCAGAGAAGAGTATCACAAAAATATAAAGGCTCCCTTACCTGCCAGAAGGGAACAGATAATGTTAGTGTTCCAAGACTATTCCCTGCAAATTAGGGAGGAAAAAGAGCACACTCATCTAAATCTCTTAAGACATTCAAGCGCTTTCCCCAAGGAGCCCTCGGATCATAGCTGTACAGTTAAAAAGGACTTCAGGGGTTTGCTCTTCCAACCCCTTCATTTTACAGATAAAGAAACCAAGGCCCAGAGAGGTCACCCAGCATGAAGGCCTAGCCCTGCAAAGCATCTGACATATATACACTGTCTCTCCTTTGACCTTCTCCACAATCCCAGCTCTAACACTAACTCCCTTTGTGACATTGGAAGTCCATTCCCCATTCTGGGTCTCCATTTCTTCTCTCCAATGAGGGGGTTGGACTAGATAAGCTCTGACTTCCCCTTCCAGTTTGTGAGGTCAGCCCCACAAGTCTATTATTCATTCCACTTCTACAGATGAGAAAATTGAAGGCCAGGTGACATCCAAGATCACCTAGCTAGTAGTTTTCTGTTTTTCATGTTAACGGAAAGGAGCATGAGCAATCCAAAATACCACTACATTTATTCTGAAATTCCCATGTGAATGTGGTCATGTCATGAGTTCCCAAACAGCCACAGGGGAAGAGCCCATGTAGGAGCCGGCATGGGATTGGCTGGCTGAGAAGCAAAGCTCCCATGTGCTGAATGCTGCCCCAAAGCAGAATTTGGATCTGGCACTAGGGGCCATGATTTTGATTTCTGTCCCTGCCACTTGTCAATTGTTAAACCTCCCTAGCCTGTTTTCTCCTCAGTAAAATGAGAGGCTTGGACTAAGTGGGCCCCAGGGTCCTTTCCAATCCTTAGATTTTGTCCTGGGACACAGCTTTGGAGCTGGAAGACATGGCTCAGACTGAGCTAGAACCCTCACCTCGGTCAGCTCCCTGCTCCCAGCAAAGGCACGAGCAGACGATGAGTTGATCCTAGCTTTCCTTGGATGCCCAGGTCAGGTGTCACCTCCATCAGGAAGGAAATCCTCCCCAGGAAGGGCTCTTTCCCTGGTCTCCTCACTCCTACCCCAAATGTGTCAGGCATCTTGGGGAGGCTTTTCCTATGCATCTAGCACATTGGAAAATGTGTTCTAGTTTTCATATGCTGTCTTGTCCTCACTGGACTTCGAGGTTCATTGGAGCAGGGCCTGGATCATTTGTCACCTCTGTCCCCAGCACCTAATCCTGGCACTCACAGTGGGTACTTAACATGATGAATTGAATTGTATTTTAGGCATTCCCTAGCTTGAGAGAGTGAGGTGTTTTGGTTGAAGAGACCAGTTGCAAGGCTTTACTGATCAAAGTCAAAGAAAATGACAACTGGGCCAACTCAAGACTTCATCACCTACTCAAATTTGAAAGCAAGGTTATTTAGTGGATAATTGAGTTTGACTGTATGAGGCCAGTTCTGAAAAGGGCAGAGGCAACATTTCTCTAAAGTCTTTGCTAGAGAAATCCATTCTGTGTACACTTTCCCATCTGCTGGCATTTTCCAGTCCAGTTGACTGGAAGTATTCGGAAAATTTAAGATCCAGCAGGTAACTGTAAAATTTATTTGCTAATTAAACTAGAGAGAAACTTTTGTCCTTCAAAGCACATGTTTCAGTGATCTGATAACTGGACACTAAGCGGAGAATGAATGGTTGTCAAAGGACTTCTAAGGACTTACTTAGCTTTACAAGCTCACTCACTAGATATGTCAGGGTGAACACAACAAAAAACTGGAAACTAACTTTTCTGGTACCCACGGATCACGTTCAAAACTGCATGTTGGAGCACAGATCCGTGGTCTGAATTTCAAAAACTCCCAAATAAAATACTATTATATATTTTCCCTTGCCTTCTGTTATGCACTGTAATGAAATGTGAAAAAAATGCTGTATTTTGTTGTCTGTGAATCAAAACATGCTTGTATTTATTAAAATGGTCAATAATGTGATTGTGAGATTCCACATGTAAAAAAACAAATCCAGCAGCAACAACAACAAAAAAGCAAAAATCTGTTTCTTTTTCCTTGGTCATAGTTCTGTGTTAATGGATGTTCAGCACCATGCCTAAGAATTCAATATAAAGAATACCAATAAAAAAAAGTGCATTGTTTATAATAGAATTCAATGTCATCTCAAAGCTTTTAAAAAAAAAAAAAGTGGGTGTGATTTTTTTTTTCTGCTTGTGTGTTTTCCACATCTAAAAGCAGCCCTCTTTGGAGCTGTTTCCCAAAGGTTAGACTTGGAAGGGATCTCAGAGGTTAGCGATTTAGAGATGGAGGGGAGCTCCAAGGGCATCTAGGTGATCGCCTGTGGAGCATCCCCGACAGATGAGGTGGAGGCCTGGATTGGGGACCGGAAGCCTCAAGGCCTGTACCTGCTACTTACTACCCTTTTGACTTGGGGCAGTCATCTCCCCCTCTAGGCCTGTTTCCTCGTTTGTAAAATGAAGGAATTAAACTTGCTGATCTCGAAAGTCCCTTCCAATATTAAACTCTATGTCATCTATTCTCTAATTGAGCACTCGAAAGACAGGGAGCTCATTTTCTTATAAGGCATCCCATTTAACACGTTAGAAAACTCTTCCTTAGGCTGATCTGAAGTCTGCCTTCCTGTAACTTGCACATCTCCGGCCTAGTTCTGACATCTAGAGGGACATGTCAGCCTGTGGTTTCTGGGTTAAACATCCCAGTTAAACCTCAGCTAGTCCTTGCATGGCCAAGTTCCCTCCCTAGAACAGCTCTCACTGTTTCTAAATGAAGTTTTTCCAGACATCAAGCAGAGCTCAGTCTCTCTATACCTCCCCACTTCTGGTCCTGTTCTCTGGATACCAGTGAATAAATATAAATCTCTCATCCCCAAGAAAATCCTTTAAATATCTGACAACAGTGCTCATGTCCCCTTGGCGTCTTCTCTTCTCCAGGCTAAATACCTTGAGTTCTTTCACCCACTCCTTAGATCACACAGACTCAAGGCATCACAGACATCATGCATTATATGACACATACCAAGAACCCTAGTACCAAATGCCCTTCCTCTCGGCATCCTTCTATTGCTCAATGGCCTTGCCAAAGCATAATGTCCAGAACAACATACAGTTCTGGGGATGTAATCTGTCTAGGGCAGATGACAGAGGGACTAGTGAGCTCCTGGAATCTGGACACAACTTATTTGAATGAAGCCCAAGACTTCAGTAACAGCTGAATTCCTATTGAATGGGCAGTGAGCCTTTACTAGGCACTGGTTTAAAGGTTCTGGGTACAAAAAGCAATGGTGCAAGTCCATTCTTCAAGGATTTTTTACTCTAAGGAGGCAAACAACACACACAAGCATCCCCAGAAGTACACCAAATGAATGCGAAGAGTCCAGGAAAGACCTGCTGAAGCAGGGGGTGCTTAATCTGAGCCCTAAAAGAAACCAGGGATTCCAAGAGACAGAGGTGAGGACAGAGGGCATTCCAAGCACAAAAAAACAAAGAGGTCAGGAGTGTAAGAAGACTGGAAAGCCAGGACTTTCCATGCCAAATGGAGAACCTTCTTCTTGATCTTGGAGGCAAGAGAGAGCCACTGGAGTTTGTAGAGGGGCAGAAGGGTGACACAATCAGACCCATGCTTCAAAAAAATCACTTTGGAAGCTAGAGTCAGTAAACACTGATTAAGCACCTACTATGTGCCAGGCACTGTGCTAAGGAGTGAGGACACAAGGAAAGGCAAAAGACAGTCCCTAACCTCAAGGAGCTCACAGTCTAATGGGGGAGGCAACATGCAAACAGCTACTTCCAAACAATGTACAGGTGGCAGGATAAATTGGAGATAATCAACAGAGGGAAGGCACTGGAATTAAGACAGATGGGGAAAGGTTTCCTGGAGGCGAGATTTCAGCTGAGACTTCAGGGAAGCCAGGAAGCTGAGATGAGGAGAGAGAGTCTTCCAGGCATGGGGGATGATCAGGGAGAATACCTGGAGCTGCAGGAGGGAGGGTCTTGTTTGGGGAAGAACCAGGAGGCCAGTGTCACTGGATCACACAGTATGTGAGAAGGTAAAAGGTATAAGAAGACTGGGGGCAGGGGAAGGGAGGAGGTTCTGAAGGGCTTTGAATGACAAACAGGATTTTACATGTGATCCTGAAGGCCATAGGGAGCTACTGGAGTTTCTTGAATAAGAGAATGACATGGAGGGACCTATGTCTTAGGAAAATCACTTTGGTGGCTGAATGGAGGATGGACTGGAGTGAGGAGAGATGAGGCAGGCAGACCCACCAGCAGCTACTGCAATAGTCCAGGCATGAGGTGATGAGGGCCCGAACCAGGGAGGTGGCAGTATCACAGGAGAGAAAGGGAAATATTTTTTTTCTTTTTTTAAAAAATTAATTTATTTTGATTTGTCAACAATCACTTCCATAAGCTTTTGAGTTTTAAATTTTCCCCCCTCACTCCCCACCTCCCTCCCCAAGATGGCCCCACAATCTGATATAGGCTATGCATCTACATTCCTATTAAACATATTTTCATGTTAGTCATGTTGTAAGGAAGAATCAGAACCAATGGAAGGAACCACAAGAAAGGGAAAACAAAACAAAACAGAAGAAAAAAAAGAGCAAATAGTATGCTTCGATCTGCATTCAAACTCCATAGTTCTTTCTCTGGATGTGGATAGCATTTTCCATCATGAGGGCTTTGGAGATGTCTTAGATCCTTGTATTGCTGAGAGGGGTTAAGTCTATCAATATTAGTCATCATACAATGTGGCTGTTATTGTGTACAACATTCTCCTGGTTCTGCTGACTTCACTCAGCCTCAGTCCATACAAGTCTTTCCAGATTTTTCTGAAGTCCACCTGCTCATCATTTCTTATAGCACAATACTATTCCATTACATTCATATACCACAACTTGCCCAGCCATTCCCCAATTGATGGGCATCCTCTCAATTTCCAATTCTTTGCCACCACAGAAAGAGCTGCTATAAATATTTTTGTACATGTGGGTCCTTTGTGAAAGAGACATATTTGAGAGATGCTGTAGGGGTGACATTGACAGATCTTGGCACCATATTGGATATGGGGGGGTGAGAGAAAGTGAAGACTCCAGACTGACTCCTAGGTTGTGAGTCTGGGGGATGGAGAGGATGGTGGTCCTCTCTCCAGTAATGGGGGAGGGAGAAGAACAGAATTAATTCAGTTTGGAACAGGTTGAATTTAAGATGTTTACAATACATTCAGTTCTAGATATCCATTAGGCACTTGGAGATGTGAGACTGCAATTTAGCAGAGAGGTTAGAGCTAGGAGGCGGCTAGGTAATGTGGTGGATAGAGTGCCAGGCTTGGAGTCAGAGATCCATCCTCAGACGTTTACTAGCTGTGTGACCCCTGAGCAAGTCACTTAACCTCTTACTGTCTCAATTTCTTCATCTGTAAAATGTAGATCATAATAGCACCTACCTCCCAAGGTTGTTGTAAGGATCAAATGAGATAATAAAGTATAAAGTGCTTGGCACATAGTAAGCACCATAGAAATGTTACTTATAATTATTATTATTATAAGTAGATGAGAATCATTAGCATAGAGATAAGTGAATCCATGGAAGCTGATAAGATTACCAAGCAAAACAGTATATATAGAGAAAAGGACCCAGGACAGAACCTAGAAGCACCCCCTACGGAAATGGAGAGTATCCTGAAAATTTAGAGAGAAGAGACTATGAAAGATGAAGGATGGACTGGGGCAGGGGGAGAGAGGGAAAGAGAGAGGAGAGGGAGAGGGAGAGGGAGAGGGAGAGGGAGAGGGAGGGAGGGAGAGAGAGAGAGAGAGAGAGAATGAGAAACAAAGAGGAAGCTAAGATGACAATCCAGGCTGTAAGGTGTGAAGAGGGGGAGAGATTCAAAAGATGTTGTGGAGACAGAAACAAGATTTAGTTTGTGTATTGGATGTGTAGAGTGAGTGAGAATGAGGAGTTGAGGTTGGGAACTTGACGGGAATAGGGAAGTTTGAAAGGGGAGTAGGTTTGTTGAGGATGAGGAGGTTTTGTTTTGAACATACTAAGTCTAAGATGCCTACAGGGCATCCAGTTTGAAATGTCCAACAGGCAACATATGCCTGGAGCTCAGGGGAGAGACTAAGACTTGATATATAGATCTAACTATTGTCTACTAAGACTTGATATATAGATTTAACCATTATCTACACAGAGAAGATCATTGGACCCAAGGAAGCTAGTGATGCACTGAGAAAGGAGACATGGAGGGTCCAAGACAAAGTCTTGGAATCCATTCACTAGTCATGATTATGAATGATGAATCAGCAAAGGAGACTTTGAGGAAAACACTGTCATGAAAACTGAGAGGAGACAGTATCCAGGAAGAGAGAGTGGTCAACATGCAACAGAGATATCAAAGAAAGGGGTGTTCAAATGTACCAGAACAGTCAAAGAGAATGAGGATTGAGAAGAGATTGTTGAGAACTTTGTGGAGAGAGGTTTCAGTTGAGTGATGAATTAAGAAGCCAGATTGCAGGGGATCAAAAAAAGAGTGACAGGAGAGTAAGTAGAGACATGTAGATGTCTTTTTCAAGGAGCTCTTCAGAGAAGGGGAAGAGAGGTATGGGATGATAACTAAGGAAGATGATAGAATCTAGGGAAGAGTTTTTGAGGATGGAAGAGACTTGTCCAGGTTTTTAGGCAGGAGGGAAGGAACCAGTAGATAGGGAGAAATTGAAGATTAGAAACAGAGATGATTGAAGGGGCAATCTGCTGGAGAAGACTGGAGGGGATGGGATTTCCAGGATCTGAAAGTATTACAGTATGTGACGTTATACAAAGTTCTTGTTAAATACCTTCATTGGATCCCAAGTGAAAATGATGAGAAGTGGAAGGCACAAATAATCCCTTTTGAAGGTGACTGAGTTCTACTTTGCTTTACTGCTTTCCCCATTATTTCCACTTATATTCTTAACAGATTATTTTTAAAACAATTTAAAAATAAAACAAAGAGGTGAAGAGTTACAACCTGGTTGTGCTCTTAACCTTAGTTATGTATTTTTTGGGGGGAAAGTCCTTTAAAAATTGGTACATGGTCACCTGAGAATAAGGTAGTGGGAGAGGTTGCAAGGCTTCTTGCAAATGTCCTAAAAATAACAATATAAACAAAGCTGCTAGCAGTTCACACAATAAAATTAAAATGAACACAAAAGACTATGAGCAGACCAAAGAGTTATTTTTGAACAATTTTTTTTTGTGATCTGTACTTGTGATTCCATCAGAAGCAACACATATCCATAACCATTCTGCAATTCCTGAGTGTCTTGGGGTACTGGCAGGGCCTTGCCTAGGGCCATCCAGGCAGGCTGTGCATGTCAGAGGAAGGACTCAAAGCCACGTGTTCTTGACTCTGGGGCCAGATCTCTATCCAATGTAACATTACCTCTCTTGATGTTGTTGTTGTTGTTTGTCCTTTGTTTTCGAAGAAGACCAATGACATCATGGGTGAGATCCTGACTCATGGATGAATTGGATTTAAGTGAGGCAGAGTTGCACAAAGTCATCAGCCTCATTCTCTCTTCCAAAATCTTCAAAATCCAGTGGCAGGAAAAAAGTCAAGACAACTGGAAATGGCCTGGGATGCAGTGGATGACCTTGGTGTCTGATGTCTGACCAACCTCTAAGCACTCCACAGCGCCTGCTTGTGCCACCTTCACGGTGATTGGAACAAGCTGTTCTCATCCACTCATTCTGCCAGGGGAAGTCTTCACATGCTTGGAGTAGACACCCCCCCAACTCACTGACAGGTTTGAGGCTCATCAGTTACCCTCAACCTGGTTTGGCCCATCTGCTAAGATGGTTTTACTAGGGTGTGGCTGCTGCACATGCTACAGCTTCTTAGAGCCACAGGTGAGAGTTGAATGATAGGTGGACACTAAGGATAGATAAGCAGCCCTGAAAAGGGCTCAGCAGCCTTCACACCAGAGGTGCTAGTCCTCCTGAACACCCCATACATCCTTCTCTCAATATAACTATGCAATAAAAGAAACAAAGGAAAAAGCACCAAAAGAAATGCACATGGGAACAAATTTCATAAGAAAGGGATACTTGGCAGAGTCAAAGAATTTAAAGAAGGATTACAACTAATAAGAGAAGTCACCAGATGGATTGATTAAGAGAGAGAGGGACTTGATGTGGCTACAAAACCCGGTAGTGGTAGGAGGAAGAGGCAGGGAGAGATTGGAACCAGGAATA
>NW_020954609.1:1941671-1987717 GCF_900497805.2 Vombatus ursinus | reverse complement strand
CGGTAGTGGTAGGAGGAAGAGGCAGGGAGAGATTGGAACCAGGAATAAATGGCGCTGAAACATCTACAGAAAAAATTCACCAAAATGGAGATTTAGATAGAAAAATCTAAGGATAGGAATTAACCATTTGAAAAAGCTGGGTTAACATGATAAAAAATGCTATCCATCTTCAGAAAGAGAATTGATGGACTCAGAGTACCAAAAAAAGATGAAGTATAATTTTTCAGTTTATTTTTATTGCTTTTTTGCAACATGGAAAATATGGATATGTTTTGCATGACTTCACATGTATAATCGATATCATTTTGCTTGCTTTCTCATGGGTGGTGGAGGGGTAGGAGGGAAGGAGAGAATTTGAAAATCAAAATGCTAAAAAATGAATGTTAAAAAATTTTAAATGTAAAAAAAATTTTAATAAAGTTTTTTTTTTTAAGTCAGGTTGACATAAAGTCAGAAACCCTGACAATGCAGTGGAAGCAGAAAGACAAGTTCAGAAATGGACACCTGAACAAGACTTGAACACACTGCAACTGAAGGTGACTGCTCTGGAGAACAGGTCGGAGGGAGGGGGCTGGGGAAAACAATGAAGAATAAAATAATTTGATCACTTTATTTCATAGAAAAGTTTGCAAAATTATAAAAACAAACAAGTGGCACTCTACAAACTGAAAGAAATCACAGAATTCTACCAACAAGGCCTTAAAATTCAACTCTCCCAGGCATGGGAGAGTTTCCATTTGACCATGATGGAACTTGTAAATTACCAAACAAAACAAAAATCCTTCATACCACAAGAAGGAATACATCACTCTCCAAAAAACAGTGATTTGATTCTTAAAAGATTTCTATTTGATTATTGTTTAGTACTTTATTTTTCCCCCCAGTTATACGTAAAAACTTCTAACATTTGTTTTTAAAACCTTGAGTTCCAAATTCTTTCCCTTCCCTCTCCCTACGCCCCCCATTGAGAAGGCAAGTAATTCCATATAGGTTATACATGTGTAGTCATGCAAAACATTTCCATAATAGTCATGTTGTGAAAGAAAACAGACCAAAAAAAAAAACCAACAAACTAACTCAAGAAAAATAAAGAAAGTTAAAAAAAAAAAGCATGCTTCAATCTGTATTCAGACACCATCAGTTCTTTCTCTGGAGATGGATAGCATTTTTCATCCTAAGTCCTTCAGAGTTGTCTTGGATCATTGTATTGCTGAGAATAGCTAAGTCATCCACAGCTGGTCATCTGTGTACACAGTACATTTCACTTTGCAGCAGCATGTGCAAGTCTTTCCAGGTTTTCCTGAGAGCATCCTGCTCATCATTTCTTACAGTACAATAGCAGTCCATCATAATCACATACCACAATTTGTTCAGCCATTCCCAAACTGATGGGCTTCCCTTCAACTTCTAATTCTTTACCTCCAAAAAAGAGCTGCTATAAATATTTTTGTACATATAGGTCCTTTTCCTTTTTTTTTTTTTCCTCTTTTGGGATACAGACCTAGTAGTTGTATTGCTAGGTCAAAGGGTATGCATGATTTTATAGCCCCCTGAGCATAGTTCAAATTGCTCTACAGAATGGTTTAACAAGTTCACAACTCCACCCACAGTGCATTAACGTCCCATTTTCCCCACATCCCATTCAACATTTGTCATTTTCCATTTTTGTCCTATTAGTCAATCTAATAAGTATGAAGTAATACCTCAGATTTGTTTTAATTTGCATTGCTCCAATCAATAGTGAGTTAGAGCATTTTTTCATATGGCTATAAATAGCTTGGGTTACTTCATCTGAAAACTGATCATATATTTTGATCATTTATCAACTGGTGAATGGCTCTTATTTTTATAAATTTGAATCAGTTTTCTATGTTTGAGAAATGAGGCCTTTATCAGAGAAACTTGCTTCAAAAACTTTTTTTCCCAGTTACTATTGCTAACTGCATTTCCCTCCATCCTATTCCTCCTCCCCTGTTTATTCTATTCTTTCACTCTCTCTTCAAAAGTGCTTTGCTTCTGACTACCCTCTCCCCCAATCTGCCCTCCCTTCTATCACCGCCCCCCCTTCTCTTATCCCTTTCCCCTTCTACTTTCCTGTAGGGTAGGACAGATTTCTATACCCATTTGAGTGCGTATGTTATTCCCTCTTTGAGACAATTCTGATGAGAGTAAGGTTCACTCACTCCCCCCACCTCCCCTTCTTCCTCTCCACTGTAAAAGCTTTTTCTTGCCTCTTTTCTGTGAGATAATTTACCCTGTTCTACTCTCTTTCCCTTTCTCTTTCTCCCACTACATTCCTCTCACCCCTTAATTTTATTTTTTAGATATCATCCCTTCATATTTAACTCATATCTGTGCCCTCTGTCTATATATACTCCAACTGCCCTAATAATGAGAAAGGTCTTATGGGTTACAAGTATCATCTACCCATGTAGGAATGTAAACAGTTTAACCTTATTAAGTCCCTTATGATTTCCCTTTCCTGTTTACCTTTTTATGCTTCTCTTGAGTCTTATATTTGAAAGTCAAATTTTCTCTTCCGCTCTAATCTTGTCATCAAGAATGCTTGAAAGACCTTTATTTCATTGAATATCCATCTTTTCCCCTGAAGGATTGTAAGGTTATTCTTGGTTGTAATCCTAGCTCCTTTGCCCTCCCAAATATCATATTCTAAGCCCCCAATCCTTTAATGCAGAAGCTGCTAAATCTTGGGTTATCCTGACTGTGGCTCCACAGTACTTTGTTTCTTTCTGGCTGCTTGCAATATTTTCTCCTTGATTTGGGAGCTCTGGAATTTGGCTACAACATTCCTGGTAGTTTTCATTTTGGAATCTCTTTCAGAAGGTGATTGGTGGATTCTTTCAATTTCTAATTTACTCTCTGGTTCTAGAATATCAGGGCAGTTTTCCTTGATTTTTTTTTTTTTTGGCTAGGCAATGGGGTTAAGTGAGTTGGTGCTCTATCCACTGCACCACCTAGCTGCCCCTTTAAGTGACTTGCCCAGGGTCACACAGCTAGTTAAGTGTCAAGTGTTTGGTCTGAGACCAGATTTGAACTCGGGTCCTCCTGACTTCAGGGCCAGTGCTCTATCCACTGTGCCACCTAGCTGCCCCTGATAATTTCTTGAAAGATGATGTCTAGGCTCTTTCTTTGATCATGGCTTTCAGGTAGTCCAAAAAATTTTAAATTATCTCTCCTGAATCTATTTTCAAGGTCAGTTGTTTTTCCAATGAGATACTTCACATTGTCTTCTATTTTTTCATTCTTTTGGTTTTGTTTTATTGTTTCTTGATTTCTCATAAAGTCATTAGCTTCCATTTGCTCGATTCTAATTTTTATGGTGCCTTTTTAAGTCATTCTTCTCCTCATTGGCTTTTTGTACCTCTTTTACCATTTGGCCTAGTCTGTTTTTTAAGATGTTATTTTCTTCAGTAATTTTTTTTGTGTGTGTCTCCTTTACCAAGTTGTTGACTCATTTTTTCATGATTTTCTTGCATCAATCTCATTTCTCTTCCCAATTTTTTCTGAGTTGTTGGTTGGGATACATATGCCCCAGGCATCAGAAATCGTGCTCTCTAGGCTTGTGGTCTTAAATTTATTCCAGTTTAATACTTTTCAACTAAGTTATCACTTCACTACCACTATATTCCCATAACATGTAGGCAGCTGGGTGGAACAGTGGAAAGAGCCTTGGACTTGGAGTCAGGAAGACCTAAGTCTGAATTCAGCCTTAGACACTTCCTAGCTGTGTGACCCTAAGTCACTGAACTTGTGTGCCTCAGTTTCCTTATCTGTAAAATGGGGACAATTATATCACTTACATCCCAGGGTTGTCATGGAATAAAATGAACTATTTGTAAAGTGATTTGCAAACCTTGAAGTGCTATATAAAGCTATTATGTTAATCACAGGATTCAGAATCATAGACTGAAAGCAAAAAAGGGCCTTAGAGATCATCTCCAGGGGTGGGGAACCTGCGGCCTTGAGGCCACATGTGGCCTGCTAGGTCCTTGGGTGCAGCCTTTTGACTGAGTTCAAGTTTTACAGAACAAATCCTTTTGTTAAGGGGGTTTATTCTGTGAAGTTTGGATTCAGTCAAAGGGCCACACTTGAGGACCTAGAGGGCCACATGTGGCCTCAAGACTGCAGGTTCCCCACCCCGATCTAATCCAACCTCATTTTACAGGAGGAAATAGACCCAGAGAATTGCAGTGACTTGCCCAAGGTCACATAGCTAACAAGAGCAGAGCTTAGAGTCTAATCCAGGTCCTCAGACTCCACACTCAACAAGTTGTTCATTGCTATGCACTGCCTCATCTCTTTTCCTTCAAATCTAAGTATACTGTTTGAAGGCAAGAGATGGTCAATCAAAAAGATTTTATGGAATTCCTGGGGGGGAAAAAACCTTTCAAAAAAGACTTTTTTTCTGGGGCAGCTAGGTGGTGCAGTGGACAGAACACCAGCCCTGGAGTCAGGAGGACCTGAGTTCAAATCCAGCCTCAGACACATAACACTCACTAGCTGTGTGACTCTGGACAAGTCACTACATTTTAAAAAATGGTTTTATAGCTTGTATTTCTTTCCTTGAGAACAGCTTGTTCATCTATTCATATCTGTTTATCACTTATCAACTGAGCAATGACTTATTCTTATAAACTTGAATCCATTCCTTTTATATCAAGAAACTTGCTGCAAAGATTTTTTTCCTTACATAACTGCTTCCCTTCTAAACTTAGCTGTGTTTGACTTGTTTGTTGTGCAAAAAAAAAATTTTTTTTTTAAGTAATCAAAATTGTCCATTTTATCTTCTTTGATTCTCTCTAGTCTTTGGTCATGAACTCTTCTCATGTCCATAAATCTGAAATTTCTTACTCATTTCTCTAATTTATGACATACCTTTTATACGTAGGTGATGTATGCATTAGTTTATCTTGGTGCATGATGTGAGGTGATCTAAACCTAATTTCTGCCAGATTGCTGTCCAGTTTTTGTCAAATAGTAAGTCTTTATGCCATTAGCTGGGGTCTTTGGATTTAAAGAACAATAGGCTATTCTGTTTATTTCTGCTCCACTGATCGATATCTCACTCTCTTAAACCAAATTGTTTTAATAATTACTACTTTGTAGTATAGTTTCATTATCTAATCCTGCTACTCTTCCACGTTTTTCATCATCTCCCTTGAGATTCTTGACCTTTTGTTCCTCCAAACGAATTTCATGATTTGCTTCTAGTCCTACAAATAAGCAATACCTACTATGTGCCCGGCACTAAGTGGTAGTTTGATTGGTATGGTACTAATTCATTTAGGGGTTATTGTATATACTGACTGGGCCTATCCGTAAGCAATTAATTACCCTCCAATTATTTGTCTGTCTTTACTTCTAGATTTTTCAGTTGTATTCACATAGCTCCTGTGAGTACCTTCATGGGTATTTTATGCCTCCCAAGGGTTTTCTAAGTACCTCACATCATTGGCAAAAGTAAGAATTTTGTTTCTTCTTTGCCAATGTTTATTCTCTCAATTGTTTTGTTTTGGTCTTACTGCTCTAGTTGGTATTTCTAACACTATATCAAACAGAAGTGAGGAAAACGGATAGCCTTGTTTCTTTGCTGACCTTACTGGCAAGGACACAGTTCATCCCTATTACATATAATGCAGCATCTTGGTTTTAGATATGTACTATCTACCATGTTAAGGAAAGGTCCATTTATTCCCGTTTTCTAGTGTGTTTAACAAAAAAGGAAATTGCTGTTTTCCAAAAGCCTTTTCTACATCTTTTGATATAATCTTGACTTTTATTGTTCTTGTCAATATAGCCAATTGTGTTTATTATTTTCCTAGTAATAAACTCTGACTGTACAGGGTATAAATTCAAGCCAGTCGTGTGTGTGTGTGTTCTTTGTGATATTTTGCTATGGGTCTATGTAAAATGCTTGCATCAACATTCCCTAAGCAGATTGATTTGGTTTTCCTTGTTCCGACTCTGGTTTAAGTATCATACAAAAATGTGGCAAGATCCCTTCTTTGGCTGTCTTTTCAAAGTTTCTGTGATACTAGAATTGTTCTTTGAATGTTTGATAGAATTTGTTTGTGAAGCTTTCTGGTCCCAGGGTTTTTTTCTTTGAGAATGCATTTAGGGTTCGTTCAAATGTTTTCCAGGATGAGTTGTTTAAATCTTCTATTTCTTGTTTTGTTCATCTGGGTGTTTCACATTTTTGTAAACATTCATTTAAGCTGTTGGTTTTATGAAGTTATAGTTGGGCAAAAGTTTTAAATCTTTTTATGTGCTGTAAAATCTCCTTTTCGAAGTTTTGCTATTAGCAATTTTCTCTTCTGAATAAAATTATCTAATAGCTCATCTATTCCCCACCCCCCCCCCAAAAATAAAAAACTCTTCTAGTTTTATACTTTCTTTCCCCACCTGGTATTGACATGAGATGCATGTTAAGTATTGAAATTGTCTACACCTTTCAGCAAGATATAGTTTCCCTGTATCTCTCTTCTAATGATCAGTTTTTGCTCCTGCCCTAGTCTGGGAATCACTATTGTTACACCCACTTTTTTTTTTTTTTTTTGGTTGTTTTTTAGAGGCAATGGGGATTAAGTGTGCCCAGGGTCACACAGCTAGTAAGTGTCTGAGGCTGGATTTGAACTCAGGCCCTCCTGATTCCAGGGCTGGTGCTCTACCCACTGTACCACCTAGCTACCCCACACACCTGCTTTTTTTAGTTCAGTTGAGGCATAAAGTTTAACTCTTTATGTTCACTATGTAGGTAGTTAAGTTTCAAGTGTTTTTTGAAAAGAATACATTGTTGGAAATTTTTTAATCCATTTTTTCAATCCATTCTGCTATTCTCATCCCCTTCTTTCCTTTCAGAGACCCTTCTTCATAATCCCCTCTCTGAGCTTAAGAGTTTGTTCTGGTCATGACCAACTGCCCCCTTTCATCCCCCATCCTTTTCCTCTCTCCATTTCCTCCTGTTTTCCTGTTGGGTTGAATGTATTTCTATACCAAACTTTTTCTATTCTCCTTTGACACAAGGATTACAACAACGTAAATTGAAAGAATCACCACCACAAAACAATCAAAAATGAATATTGTGGATATGTGAAATTATAATACATCCAGAATAAGCTTGGCTCAGAGAAAATTCCCCCCCCCCGCCCAATTCCTTTAGAGAGGTAAGGGATCCACAGTTGTGGAAAATTGCACATGATGTCAAACTTCTCAACGTATCAGTTTGGCTAAAAAAGTTTCTTCATATTTAAAATAATTGCATTATATGGAATGACTCTCTGGAGGAGAGGGGATGCAGGGGGAAATTTAGGTGATATAAGAATATAAGTTATCAATAAAAACTTTTTAAAAATCCAACTGTACAACAGGATAGGAATGAAAAGGCTAAGAGCTAACATTTATATAGTGCTTTCTATGTGCCAGGCACTGTGCTAAGCACAGTTTGAGCCTCACAAACACCCTGGGCAGTAGCAGTTAGTACTATGACCCCCATTTCACAGATGAGGTAATTGAAGCAGAGGTAAAATGGCTTGCCAGGGGCCACACAGCTAGTGTCTGAAGCAGGACTTGAACTCAGGTCTTTGTGACTGTGGGCCCATTGTGCACTGTGGTGCCACCCAGGTGCCCCCTAAAGCACAGTTCACACTTCAAGCTCATTGAGCCACCAGGGTTGGTCTTCAGGTCCAGATGCCACGTCTGAGGAAGCAGTGAGAGAATTTCAAGAGTTTCAAACCATACTGCACAAAGTCAGTCCAAGTCAGTCAGTTCTCTACCACTCAGTATGACATGGGAGTTATATGCCTGCCAACATGTGGTACAGTGGTTCAACTGGCTTGCCTAGCTAGTAGCACTAAGGGGCTGAGGGGGGCTCTCTTTAAAGGGGGAAACCCAAACTGCTTCTATTTCCCAGTTTCCCTCTTGGCCCTCTCATCTTATTCTACAGAAACCAGACTAGAAATTTTTATGGACTTCAAGCTGATAAATAGTGAAGGTAAAGAAAGATCAACAAGATGAAGTTATTGTGAAATTAGAAACTAAGAAACCATTTGCTGCTGGGGCAGCATCTGAGAGCTTTGGGGTGATGACAGTAGAAATCAAAGCTAACATCTTGACTTTTTTTTCCTCTTTAAATAACCAACCCATCTTGAAATTTGGAATCCATCAGCAGAACAAACAACAGGGACATTTCAAAAGGCGCTTTGCCAAATGTTTAATTGCATTGTTTTAATATTATGAAACAAAAGTATAAAACCATTCTAAATGTATTGCTCACTACTTGAAAGTGGAAGAAGATATCATAATTTAATTCCACAGATCCTTTATGAGCTGGTGTCATGTTGGTTTTTTAAGTCAGAACAGCTTGAAGACTTCCTTCCTTTGAAAGAAATCACCATTTAATTTTGTTTCCCCTGTTAAGATGCCTTACAGAAAGAGCAGTCAGGATGTTAAACTCAGATTTAACCAAGAGATGTGAAGGGCATGAGAAGTGGGCATTCTGCATATGGGGGATGAATATGCCACCTCAACAAAACCTACTGCTGTTCAGCTACACTGCACATCTTGTTTATAAAAGTAGATAAAGCAAGTCATAAAAAAGGGCAAGACATTCAGTAAATTCATCAGTAACTAACCAAACTGACATGAGGAAAAAAAAAATCAAGTTGTGAAGTACCAAACTTACAGGAGACTGGTTTAACCCAGAACCACAAGTCTCTAAGAATTTCCCAACCTCTAAACTGACTTCACTTCTTCAAAGGTAATCTACAATAAATAAAAAAAGCAACCCCCCTCCCCCACCTCTGCCCCCCCGAAAATGCCCAACAGTGCATTTCACACATGCCCCAAAGATCCAGAGTGTCAGAGTATCCCCAAGGTTATCCTTGGGGATAACCGAGTCCAATCCTAGCATGACGTTGAACAACCATAATAATTTCGTGAAATCAATGTGTGCTCATTATTGCCTTCAGTTTTACTCTACAGTGTCTTTTTTTGTTTGAAAAGCATTTACTCCCAAGTCAAAAATTTGGATCTCTTGAAGTTCGTCAAGCCCCTTGAGAAAGCTGAGCCCCAGGATCAAAGGTGGGCACGCTACACTTTAGCTTTGGTGGGCTCATCTCGGTTTCTTCTCTTGACATCCCAGTTGTAAACCCGAGCCATGTCTGAGAAAGTTGTTAAAGAAAATGTATTCTGAGAATACTTCCAGTCTGCCTGAGTACTGCCACACTACTCCCTTCCGTAGGGGAGGGGCTACCTCACGGACAAACCTGGTATGCAGATGCACCATGTTTATTCCCTGGTAACAGCTAATGGACTCTGCAAATACTGGTTTACAAGGTATTTTTTTAAAATAAAATAACTAGATCATAAGGTTTAAAACAAAAACATTTAGTACATTTGATACTGTTGTACTTCATAATTTGCATTCTAATCTTCATTGTAAAAAAGACAACCCAACTTGTGCCTAAGGGGGTTATTAGTAAGAAAGAGCTGAACTCAAGAGTCAGAAAGACTCAGCTTTAAGTCCAACAGAATGGGTTTCTGACCCTGGGCAAGTCCCACAACTCTCTAGAACTTCTATGGCAGAAGAGCTGCTGATCTGCCTCACTGGATGAAATCACAGGTACAGGTACACAACACTAGCCCAGAACCTCACAAGCCTGACTCAAGTCTCATTCTTAAGGAACTCATTCTAGTCTGGTTTTTAGACTAACTAAAGCGAGTCATTAGGTGTCACCACATCCTCCTGCTCTTCCATGTCTTCTCTTTAGTTGCCAATGGGATATCCCACTAAGATGGGCCACCATCACTTGAAATGTCAGCATGTCAAAAATTAAAACCATTTCCTCCTTCAACAACAGACACATCTCTCCAACACAAATAGTTTTCCAGGCTAGAGGTTTCTTATGGCACCCAGATGAGATTCCCAAGACTCTTCCTCTTTACAATGTCTCTCAAGCTCACACCACTCCTGCTTTTCTATAACCACTGCAGTTTAGATCTCAACATCCCCTACTCTGTAAGAGGGTCTTACGCCATCAACTGATCCCATCTAGCAAGCCAACCTTATCTCACTCCTCCCTAATAAGGTAGGTCTCTGCTTCAACCAGGAAATTTGAGAGCAGGGAAGGCCTGATTGCTCCACTCTCTAAACATTCTTCTTACCTTAGATGAACCCCAGCAGGAGGATTACCTCCCAACTTTCTTATCAGCTCCATGAGGCATGTGTCACCTAAGAGCATACTGCAAACACACAGCGACCTGATCCTTTGCATTGAACCTAACATACTTGACAAGTGGTTGCCCGGCCTCTGCTTAAAGACCTTCAAGGAAGGAGGGTCTACCACCTCCATAAGTAGTCTATTCTACTTTCTGGGCAACACACTGTTTTAGAAGGAAAGCTAAAAAGCTAAAGTTCACCCAGAGGATGGAGACCAGGATGGTGAGGGGACTAAGGATCTTTAGCTTGGAGACAAGAATAATTTGGAAATTGGGAGGTACGTGGATGTAAAAGCTGTCTTCAAGTGCATGAAGGACTCTCATGGGGATGCAGAGTTGGAATTGTTCTCCTGGGCCCAGAATTCACAAGTATTAACAGGTGGAAGTCACCAACAATTGGACTGGATTTACCCCAAGGTCTTAGAGGAATACTTTTGAAGGGATTATACTAGATGACTATGAGATTCTCCAATTCTATGAGCAGGCTAAGCTTTTAATAAATGTTTGTCGCACTAAACTCCTACTTGGGTCAGGAAAAGAACGTAGACATTTCCCACAAAGATTTTCTTGGCTAAAAGTGTTACCTAGAAGAGGTGTCATGATTGTACCACTGTGAATTTGCAGCGTTTACATCAAGTAGATTCTAAGTAAAGGCAAAGAAAGGAAGAAACCGATATTAAATAAACTTTAAGTAAATAAGCCCAATAAGCCACCTCTTGTACCCATTCCATAGCACTTACAAGAGTGCCCAACAACGTGTATGTTCACTAAATGACTAAACCATTTCACAAAAGCCCTTCCCACGCCCTCCAAGCCTCTTTCACCAATTTATGCCTTTGTAGCCAACTACCCTGAGATAGACACCTCCTACCTGTTCGGGATGTCCTCCATCTAGGCATTTCAGTGAATAGCAAGTAGAGTTCAACTATATGTCATTCCCATATTAACTACTACTAACATTTCAGCATCAATTCAGATAGCATTAAGACAGTCTTAAGATCTTCTTTATATTTAAGTGAAGCAGCTCATTAAAAAAAAAAAATCCCCTAGATAGGATGCAAAGCTCTGTGAAAAAAATCATCTTTCAGCTTTCTTTTTTTTTAAATTACAAAGGATACTGACTTCTGTGGTGGTAAACTGATCCCGAAGGAAGTCCAGGTCTTCCTCAAGAGATTCCAGATTGCTGGTGGCGGTACAGTGGTTCTTCTCCAAGAGAGCCTGAGCTTCATCAATGTCATATTCAAGCATCACGTTGGCCTGGCAAGAGGGAGAGATTCTGAACTCAGCCCTGGCAGTGATCTGACCAGTAGGAAAACGTGTGTTTCCTTTCACCTCACTTGGTATCAATTCCCTTGTGAAATCTCAGTAAACCCCCACAAAAGCACTAGGGGGTACATCAGTGGGGGGAGGGGGAGCAGTCTACCCTCACAGCTCATCGACTCGGCCTGGCATCCTGAGCTCTGAGCACAGTGAGCACTTACTAAATGTGCTTTCGTTCATTCATTCATTCATTCTTCTTTTATTTTTTTTAAAGTTCTAGGCACTACCTAGAGGTACCTGGTGGGTGGTGCAGTGGACAGAGCACTGGGCCTGGAGTCAGAAAGACCTGAGTTCAAGGTCCACCCTCAGACAAGTCAGTCTGTCTGCCTCAATTTCCTCAAATGTAAAATGAAAATACAAATAGGACCTACTCCCCAGGACTGTTGTGGAATAAAATGAGAGCATATTTGTAAAGTACTTAGCATAGCACCTAGTACACAACATGTACTTAACAAATGATTATTCCATCTTAGGAAGGAGATTAACAAGTCAGTGTCTAGAGAAAGGCAACCAAGATGGGGAAGGGCCTTGAGATCATGAGGCATGGTTGAAAGGAACAGGGCATATTTAGCCTGGAGGAGAAGACTCAGGGGGCAAGTAACAGCAGTCTTCACCTATTTAAAAGGCTGCTAAGGGAAAGAGGGACTAGATTTGTTCTACTTGGCCCCAGAGGACAGAACCAGAAGCAATGGGTAGAAACAGTAAAGAGAGCAATGTAGGCTCAATGTCCAGAGTCGTCCAAAGGTGGAAGGGGTGGCTAAAGGAGGTGGGAGTAGGGAGGGATCCTTCCCTGGAAGTCTTCAAGCAAAGGCTGGAGGAGCACTTTGAGATGGGATTAAACTAGCTGGCCTGGCCTCAGAAGTCTAATTCTGTTCCTTCTACCTCATGCTAGGCCTCACTATACTCCTCTTCCTTCCAAACTGAGGGAGAGAGGGCACTGGATTATTCAAGGTCCTCCCCTGAGCTTCCAAATGAAGAAACTGAGTCTTGGGAAGCCTTAAAGACCCATCTCAGGCCAAAGTATGGCCTGGGTAGTCTGGTTAGGAGGTAGCAGTGGGAGGTGCACACTCCACAAAAAAGGAAATGATATTGGTTTGGCATGCCATTTTACTCAACCCATGCCAGATTCAGAAATGTTTTTGTCTCTGTTCCACAGGGTGCTAACCTCTGGTCTAATGACATAATACTAATAGCTAACATTTCTACAGCGCCTACCAAACGCCAACCACTGTGCCTCTGAAGCCCTTCACAAATGTTATCTCATTTGATCCTCACAACAACCCTGGGAGGGAGGTACCTGTTAGTATTCTCATTTTAGAGATGAAGAAACTGAGGCAAACAGAGGTTCAGTTACTTGCTCAGGGTCAACAGCTAACATTTCTACAGCACTTATTATGTTCCAGACATTGGGCTAAGTGTTTTACAAATATTATATCACTGGATCCTCACAATACTGAGAGACATAGGTGCTGTTACTCCCCATTTTACAGATGAGGAACCTGAGGCAGACAGGGGTGAAGTGACTGGACCAGTGTCACCCAGCCAGGAAAGTGTCTGCAGCTGGATTTGAACTCAGATCTGCCCATCTCCAGGCCCCAGGCTCTCCACTGTGGTGTCACCTCAGACTTCAGGAAAGCTACTTATTTTATGCCTCCATTGTTACCCAAAAAAGGATGATATGTTAGCCAAAAAAAAAAAAAAAAAAGTGAATTGCAAGCATCAGCTCAGAAAGTTCTGTATCTTCCATGTACTTACCCCCAACCACAGGCAGACTTTATCCGTAGGAGGAACTGAAGCTTTGCAGTAAAGGTTATCGGCCAATAAGAATCTAGTCTCCAAGGGCTTTGCGGTCTCCTTGGGGAGAAATCAACAGGTTGGTTAGGTATGCCAAAGGTGTGTATCACTCACAGGAGAGAAGCTCCTTAAAGAAGGTAGTGTCAGAGGATGGGTGGGATGCTGATTTCTGGACTTTGCCGCACCTCTCATTGTGAGAACATTTACTAAGAAGGCATTGCCTGGTGTCTTGTAAATTGAATCCAAATTTCTTGAAACTAAGGGGAGGGGGGAGAACAATGCCCACACATCCCCACCAAGTAGATACCACAGAGACACACTATGAGACACCCAGCAGCAGCTCACAAAATAAAATCCGAAGAATGAAGCCAGTATTAAAACATCTAATTTTTACTTTCTATCCAGAAATGTTGGGCAATGAGCAAGAAGAACTTTAAGACCTAAAGCAAGGAAGCCAACTGGACATCCTAGGTTAACAATGACATTTGGTGGGATGAGAACCAGTACTGGAAGATGGCTATGAATAGGTGCATCTTATTAAAACAAAACAAAGAAAAAGTGCAGATAATATCATATCAAGGCAATATAAGGAAATGCAGGAAGAGAGGCGAAATGTGATACAGAACATTTGGGTGGAGATCAAACAGAAGCAATATCATCATTAGAGACTACTCTGACAGAAAGAATAGATGAAACAGTTTGAAAAAGACAACTCAAGGTTGGTAAAGTCATGATCATAGTAGTGATACCAGGCTTCAATCATCCAGATATCCGCAGGAGTTCTCCCTCTCTGGCAAAAGCAGAAAAGCTAATAACTTCTTACCTACGTTGTCTAAATGAGAACGTCATCCTTCAAAAGGTGGGAGAACCCAAAAGGGAAAATTTTATCATGGATCTAATTCTAAGTGGCAGCTGGGTGGTACTGAACTTGTAGTCATGAAGACCTGAGTACAAATCCCACCTCAGACACTAAATGTCTATGTGACCCTGGGCAAGTCACTTAACCTGTCTGCCTCATTTTCCTCATCCGTAAAATGGGGATTACAATAGCACCTATCTCTCGGGGTTGTATCAAATAATTTACGTATAGTACTTTGCCAACTTTAAAGCTCTATAGAAACGTTAACTTATTAAGAGCGAGGCCCTGGTTGCTGGGGCAGAAATGACCCTTTCATCTTAAAATCTGAGAGGGCAAAGAGGAAAGCCAGACACTGTCTGCCATGTAACGAGATTTTTTTTTGAAAAACACATTTCAAAGATTCAGAGGAAGCGCAGCCAAATGTACTAAAACTTTCCAAGAAAAGTCAGCCCAGGAAAGATGGAAACTCTCAACAATAAAATTTGGAAGGTACAAAGAGAACCAGTTCCAGTGAGGAATTGTCTGAAGAGAGTGACAGGGTTGCACAGGGAACAATGCATGGCCTGATTTCGATTTCTACAAATGCGTCCATAATAAGAAAGTGAGGGCAGGTAAGAGAAGATGAAGGATTCGAAGAGCAGGGCACGATACTTGAAGCCTAGACTCCAAAATGAGCACCAAGAGCTACACTGAGAGAAAAAGGAATACCAAAGAAGGGTGCTAAGTAACAAAAGACAGAAGGCAGAGCCATCCAGGTCTGATCTGGCTTCTGTTCTCGGCCAAGGACAGCAATTTCTACAAAGAAAAGGGCAGATCCAACATAGCTCAGAGGGAGCTCATAGCCAAGAGAAGAAAAAGAGGCCCTTGAGAAAGTCAAGTCACCTGGCCCCAGGAAACCAGTTCTTTCAGTACTGGGGATGCCCAGGCTCTAAGATGTAGCATGTGAAAGACCCTGGAAAAAGGAAGAAGGAACATAGGAGGGTGGACAAATGGCTTCATTTTTAAAAAAAGAGAAGACAACAAAGTCCTTGAAAGTATAAGCCAGTCAGCTTGACATTCCTGGAAAAATTCTAGAATGGATCATTAAAGAGCTGGTTAGTAAAAATGCAGAAAAAAGAAGTAGGGATTACAGAGTCAGCATGACTTCCTCAAGGACATGCTGGGCCAAATTAGTTGGCTGTCCTTTTTGGATAGGGTGTTCAGGGGAATACTATAGAATTTACCTAGATTTAATTATCTCATACTATTCTTGTGGAAAACGAGCAGAGATGTGGGATAAACACTAGTTCAGTTAAGATGAATTTAGGAAGAGATGAGCAGTCAGACTCAAAATCTGATGTCACTTTGGGAGGCAGGTCCACTGAAGGGCCCCCTGAGAGCTGTGCTCTTTCATATTCTTCAGAGGTCATGCTCATTGGATTGGCAGGTGCCAACAAGCAAGGAAGGAGGCCAGGCTAACCCACTGGGTGACAGAGTCAGGAGACACAAAGAGCTCAGTAGGCTGGAACCGTGGGGCAAATCTGATGAGATGGAATTCAATAGGGATATAGGCCAAGTCTTATACTTGGCTAAAAACATAACCTGACCTCACAAGTGCAAGATGGGAAAGCATGGTTACTCGGCAGCTTGTCTAAAAGAGGGCTGGGGACTTTAGAGGGGTTCCAATTCTAAGAGTCAGAAGTGGGCTAGGACAGCCAAAATGAGCTCTTGGGCTGAACTGAGAGAGGTAAGGCTTCCAAGAACCCAAAGGTGAGAGTTCCTGTGTACTTTGCCATGGTCTAACCTCATCTGTACTGTGTTCAATTCTGGAAACCACAGTTTAAGACAGGAAAATGGAAAAACTGGAGAGTCTATAAAGAAGGGCATCCAGGACGGTGAAGGACTTAGGGTCTATTTCACATGAGGAACAGGTGATGGGGATGTGCAGATGGAGAAGAAAAAGCCTGGGAGGATGAATGGTGGAAAGAATAGGATAGCCGTCTTCAAGCACGTGAAGGGATGTCATATGGAAGATAAAGGGGTTGGATGCCTGGTGCTTGGCCTCAGAGGGCAGAACAGGGTAGAAATTTGAAAGAAGTCAAACTTCCTACAAACAAGAGTTGCCCAAAGGTGGCATGACTTTCCTCAGGAGATGGCAGGATCCTCCTTGTTGACGGTGTTTAGGCAGAGGCCAGGTGCCCCACTGACTAACTGTGTGGATTGCCATCAAGACTCCCTTTTTGGGCTTTCCAGCCTCATCATCTATTACGCCCCCTCCCTCACTAGAGTATTCAGCAAAGAGGCCTTCCCTCTGCTCCTCACAGGACACTCCACCTCCCACCTGTCCTCTTGAACTACCTGTAATGGCCTCCCTCCTCTTAGAATACCTCTCTTCTTGCATATACATCTCTATCACCACCTGAAGACTTTCTTGATTCTCCCAAGTTCAAGTGCCCTCCCTCCCTTGCATTTATTCTGCATATATGTGTATATGTACATATTGTCTCCCCCAACAAAGAATACCCTTGAGAATAGAAAGTTTCATTTTTGTTTTTGTAGCCTAGCGCGTAGTGGGTGCTCAGGAAATGCCTGCTGATTGATCAGATGGCTCCTGAGATCCATTTTGAACAAATCCAAAAACAGAATCCAAAATTCTGTTCTTCTGTGACAAGTTCAATTTAGCTTCTGCTTCACATTCCTAAAAAAACAATGCATGTGCGACACAGAAGGAGAAAGACCCGAATAAGCACCCGAAGCTTCCCAATGACGCAATAGAGGCAGCACCATTGGTGACAACTGAGCATTATGCTGCAGGGTATGTCAATGTTAGTCAGATCACTTAAATCATGTGTTTACACTTTCTTTCAATGAGATGTTATCACTGGAGAGGATGGGCAGCAGAGCAAGATACTTGAAAGAGCACTGCTAGGCAACATTAATGAGCTGTCATCTATGAAATGAGGGTCCTTCCTACAATTCCATGACATCGTGGATTTCTAGTGAGCATAAGAAACATAATGCTACTTCAGGATAACATGTCAATTTTTTAATTTTCAGAAACTTAATCTCTGGCAAACAAAAACGTCACCCACTCCCTGTAAAACCGACTCTTACCTTGTTTGGAAGGGGATGAGCTGAAGGAGCTCCCTTTGGAGTTTTGGGGGGAGATCGAGGAGTACTAAGCAACAGCAAGGCCACCTTCAACTCATGATTAAGGAAGAAGCACTACCTCTGGAAGTATGACTGACCTGTCACAAAGAGGCAAGGGGAGTCAAGCCTCAGGTAGGGGCTAAATCCAATGACCTTCCTATGCTAACATTCTATGATTCTGGCAAACTGCAGTAGACTGGTGTTGGCTAAAAGAAAAACATGTGGTATAAGAGAGAGCAAAGAGCTATGACGCCATGCATCTGCTTCGAGGGCCCAGGTGCCACCAAGGCATCCTGACTTAAGTCACCAAAAAGTCCAAAATTCACTTACTTTTTTCTTCTGCATATATTTTAAAATGTGTAACGTCTGTTTGATTTCAGGAATCTGACTTTTTAGCCTGTGAATTTAAAAGAATAACAATTTAGTATTTTCCAAACAAGAAAAGTCCCTCTCCCTCCAAACCAAGGTTTTGAAGACCCAACTTGACCAATGTTTACAAACAAACTCTGTAAGATCAGTCAGCATTTTTATGTGCTTTGGTCGCAAACTTTTGTCAAGCAGAAGCAAGCAGCCCATTGTATGAAGGCCCTTGAAGCAGGTTTGTCCTGAACAGGTGCAACTCACCAGACCCATTTCTTTTCTGTTCTCTTCTCACATATCACCCCCCCTTCCCCCGAATTTTCTGATTCTCTTTCCCTCTTTTTAAAAGTTAGAATCTGAGATACTTCTGTGCAGAGAAGTAGGAAGGGAAAAGAAAGAGGGTCATACACAGCAATTCAAGGGGATAACCATACAGGGGTCTTAAAGTACATCAATAATTGCCCAAAGGCTTTCTCTAGGAGAATTGCTTTCTCTAGGAGAATTTCAAGCTCAACGAGCACATAGTGCCCACTAAGGTCAATGCCATGACTTCTCTTTGGGGTAAGTGAATCCATGGAGCTGACTCTAGATTTGTGTGGGGCCTGTTCACAGGTCCCCTGGATGGTCCTTGCTAGGGTTCCAGGGTGTAATTGTCCATATTCTAGAGCTAAGGATCCATGATATTCCCTAGGCAAGAGTGAGGGATGACAGCTGCACTAATATCCATGAAGCAGGAAAAGAAGGAGCCTTCCAAGTATAAGGTACATTCTCCACAAAGGCGAATATGGAAAAATCTCCCAGGAAGACAAGGCACAGAGGGGCTGCAATCTACACTAGTGGAAGAAATGCCTACAGAAGAGAAATAATGAAGCCACCAAAGCAAGTTGTTGGAATTTCCTGTCATCTGTTTCACTACTCTTCCAGTCTTGAAGTCATGAATCATAAAATGGTGGCCAATATTCCTTCCTTCAGCTTAAAGATCTGTGGGTGAATATTTTCTGATACTCCTACCTTTAATTTTCAAAACCACCTTCAGAAATCTCAAAACATACCTTCTTTTCTTCTGAGCAAGGTTAAGTTCCATAAACTTATACTTCTGATACTGCTCATCCAATTTCTTGAGTACAATATCTACAGACTCATTCCCAGGTTGTTTCATAAAAGCATCTACATCTTCCTTTAATGAAGGGGAGAAAAAGTCATGGATTATAAACTTCAAATATTATACTAACAATGTCATAACAAGGGAGAATAAGATACACAAGCTACTATTCTATATCAAGGACAATAAAATCCCACTCACTTGGATTAATTAGGGATACGGGGAATTTTTTTTTAAATCAGTAGTCTGAGAGATGTGATTGAATGAAACTTAACACATACTTCCCTCAATTTTGTGATACTTATATTGGTAACTGGGTGGAGAACTATCTCTAATTGAACATGTTAATAAATGGGGATATTTTTATTACACTGCAATCAAGAACAAGAATCAGACATTTAAATTCTCTTAATGTAAAACACCAGGCTTTTATTTTGAATACGTTTTCTTCAACAAAAATGTTACCTTAATAGAAATAGCCTAAGGGTTTTTTAAGCTTAAAGCATTTTAGCTGTAAGTTTAACAAATAGAGACTGCTGTTGGGTGTGATATGAGGGCAGAGATGGTACATATGATGCTTACCAGATTTATAGATACTATCAAGCTGGAAGGGAGGGCGAGCACACAGGATGTCTGAGTTCAGAACCAAAAAGACCCTAACCAGTTAATAAGGGCAAGTATATAAAATCTACCACTTGGGAAGGCTACACAGGCAAGTGAAATATAAAAAGCCTTCTACTTGGGAAGGCTATGAAGTCAAATATATAAAGCTTTTCCCTTGGGAAGGTTTCACAGGCCAGTGAAGTATATAAAAGTCTTCCACTTGGGAAGGCTTCATAAACTGAATTTGGGGCAGGCAGAGCTGGAAAATAATATCCTAAGGGGAGGAAAAAAAAAAAAGGCCTGGGCTTTTAGTGCTTGATTAGTGGCCGAGAAAGCTAACACTAAATGCAGGTCCTCCCACTAACAGGAACATCAAGGCCTTGGGAGGTGATAGTAGTTTTGTATTTTGTCCCAGTCACATCCCATCCAGATTCTTGTGTTCAGTTCCGGGCATCATATTTTAAGGACATTAAAATGATGAGCATCCAGGGCCCTGAGATCATGCCATGGGTGATTCTGCTGCAGCTATGACTTACTAGGCAGCTAGGTGGTACAGCACATAGCGTTTGAAGCCTGGAGTTAGGATGACCTGAGTTCAAATCCAGCCTCAGACACTTTCTAGTGGTGTCACCCTAGGCAAGTCATCACCACCCCCATCTCAGTTTCCTCATCTGTAAAATGGGAATAATAATAACACCTACCTCAAAGGATTGTAGTGAGGATCAAATGAGATATTTGTAAAGCTCTCTGCAAACCTTAAAAGCACTCTAGAAAGCCTACTGATAATTCTTCTTCTTATTATTATTATTGTTGCCATCATTACTATGTGTGTGACCTTGGCAGAGTCACTTCCTGTCTTTGGGCCCCACCTGTAAGAGGAGGAGGCTGGAACAGATCATCTCTACAAGTTCTAAATCCCTGCCATAAGGCTGGTGGACAGAATGGTTATTGCTACCTCAAAATAACTCAACTAACCAGCAGAGTGTCCCCCTGGTGGGATAATATAAACTGTCTCTAAGTCCTTGTTTCCTTTGGGTGGTTTGCAAGTATTTAAAGAGATGTCATAACCAAGAGAGGTAAGACTTGCCCTGCCCTCAGAGTGACCAGTCAAGGCTTCAAAGAGGCCTACTTAACTTTCAGAGAAGAAAAAATTTAGGAAGTAATAGGCTCCTCACTCCGTGGAATTCTTGAAATAAAAGCAGGATGACCACTTGTTGGGGGTATTATTGGGAGGATTCTTGTTCTTTTCTATAGTAGGGGTTGGACTAAACAGCCTCTAAGGACCCTCCCCGCTGATTCTGTGTGAAAGAGCATCCTTGTCAAGTCAACGGGAGGAACTGAAGTTTTACAGCTCTGGCTTCAAATTGCCCTCTGTTTATTCACAGACTAACTTGGAAAAAAATAAAAGGTGAGCATCCCTGCCTTTTCAATTCTCAGACTGCAAGAAGTGACTTCAGTACTGAATGCAGAGAATAAGAATAACAAAATGAATTTAAAATCATTCACGGCCTCTTATAACCTATTTCTAAAAACATTTCTAAAAAGGCTCCATGATTATATGAGTCTAAAATCTTAGGTAATCCATCTCCAATGAACTAGTGGGTTATATTCCAAGAGCATTTCATCCTATAATATAAAGGAAGCATTTGTACATTTGTAGTAACAAAACAGAAAGAAACAGAAATGTTGCTAAACAAGTAATAAGACTGAATAAGAAAGCATTTCTGTACCTAGAATGCTGGCACTTCAGAAATAGTTCATTAGAATCTGATGAGGAAGCAGAGGGAGGGAAGTGCCCATTTTAAAAGGGAATTCTGAGTGCTATTTTCAAGGCTTGACAGCTTGAGTTCCATCTTGAGCTACTAAGCTATTAAATGCTAGCTATTAGTTCTCTGCATGGTAAACTGCACTTCTAATCTAGTAGCTTGTCTTTTCCTCGATATAAGAATATCATTAGCACTACTCAAGCTCCATCAGCCATGATTATGGTGCTTTTTTGGTTAACAAAAGGAAGAAACTCTGGAGTGAGAAAGGAGGAGGCATGGTGGGAATGGCCAGGAGAGGCAAAAAGGGAACTGATTTTCCCCAAGATAATGGACAAGAATTTCAAAAGAGAAAAAAGTCCTCACCAATGATCTCTACCAAATCCAATGGCCCTTTCCAGACTCCCATCCTCTCTTCAGCCATCTGACACAGCTGATTGTACCCCTCCAGAAAACTGGCTCTTCCCAGAGACTACGTTCTTTAATCTCCACTTTCTGGACCCTTTCCATCCCTCAAAACTCAAAAGGTTCTTCCTTTGGTCCCCTTCTATCTCAACCATAGATGACTACCCAAATCTCCATTTCATAGCCCTGATTTCCCTCCAGAGTTCCAGCCCCACATCTCCATCGGCCCACAGGACATTTCTTCTCTTAAGTCTTTTCAGCACCTCAACATCAACACATCTGAAATGAGTCATTTTTTTCTCCCTCCCTTCTTATTTCATTAATATAAACTCATCCATTTGCAAAGGCCTTCACAATATCTCTTGCATCTATTCTAGCCTCTCCATTCCCACAATAGTGATAACTCTAAATAAATTAAGCAAGTGTTCAACAGGATAAGAACGATTTAGTAATTACTTTAGAGCACATGCTCCATTACAGACCTCCCCTGAGTGCCTTATCAAGCTGGGTTCTTCTGGAAGGCCAGCAACTGCCCCACCGGCTAAGTCTCTGAGTGGAGGCAATCTGCAGAGGGAGAGTGGGTACACTCTGCAGGCCAGTAAGTACAAATCAGTGAGTTTTTAGGACTCAAAAAGACCAAAAGCACTTTAGCTTCTCCAGTTTATAGCAATAGCACTTGCATGAAGATAGGTGCTTAGGGCCAAACACTGCCTAAGGAATAGGTAGTTTTTCCTTTTGAAAAGAAAACATAAATTTTAACTGCCCTTTCCCAACTAGTCACACAAATTCAAAATCAAAGTTACATAGTATATCCAACTCTCAATTACCTCTGATTATGGAATATATGGGTAATAGATACACATGAAATCAACTAATCAAAAGATAATAATCCAAAGATAAAGTTCATACTTCTCAAAAAAGTCATTTACTAGTGATTTGCATTTATCAGCAATGAGATGGCTGGGAGGCCAATAATTTAAAAGGCATCTAGGCATGGTGGGTAAGATTTGGAGTCAGGAAGACTGGGGTTCAACTCCAGATACTTTCATAGCTTCAAACTAGGGCAAGGGCCACCTTCTCTGTGTCTCAATTCCCTCATCTATAAAATCCGTCAGCTGGCCTCCAAGATCACTTTCAGTTCTAAATCTGGGATCCTATAGCTGCATAATCAGCTCTCCCACCATGGAGAAAGCCAGCCATCTGTGTAGCTTGGAGAGCTAAGGGTTTTCAGAAGGTTAACATGGTTAAGGAGGGCAGAAGACTGAATGTCAGAATTGAAAAGTTAGAGAGTAGGAGGCCCCTCCACCTGCCCAGGAGAGGTAACTTCTGATAAGAAGTGTGGTCTCCTCCTCAGTCAGTGGTTCAGACCCTTCGGTGTGCCAGACTCCTTTGGTAGGCAATCTGGTGAAACCTAGAGAGCCCTTTCACAAAACAGTGGGTTTAAATGGGAAAATTAATATACACAGGATTACAAAGGAAACCAATCATATTAATATGTAATAGTTCTCAAAATAGTTTTAAAAAATCATTCACAGACCTGAGGCTAAGAACCCTCTCTATTAGACTAATAATCACTTAGACTGATTCTTTGATCATGGTGAGCTCAGAGGGGTTAGAAGCCATCATCACTAGTAATATACTAAGACTGGGAACAAGACCAACAAGCCTATACAACAGTCCACAGAGCAACACTAAGACCTTCAAACACTTTGCATGATTTTTTTGGTTCAACCATTCTAGGAAAGCAATTTGGAACTCTACCCAAAAAGCCAAAACACTACAGTTACTTAGATAGCCCAAAGAGGACAAAGACAGATGGAAAGGACTCAAATATATTTGCCCAAAGATATTTAAAACACCTTTTGTAGCAAATGACTGGAAACAAATTGGGTGCCTATCAATTGAGGAATAGATGAATAAAATGTGATATAAAAATGCAATAGAATACATTCATAAGAATTCCCAAGACTTGTGTGCACTGATGCAGTGAAATGAGCAGAACTAGGATGCAATTTATACGACGACCACAACAATGGAAAGGAAAACAAGTCTGAAACGCTTCTCATCCCCACGACATGGAGAATACTGCGAATTAACAGATATGAACACCAGACCTTTTCCAATATCATTGGTTAATTTTACAGAGCCTTTTTTCCCTCTTTTAAAAAATTAATTATTGAGAGGGAAGGCTCTCTTGGAGGGGGAGGGAGGTGGGAGATGCAGGTGACGTAAAAACAAGAACTATCAAAAAAAGATTTTTCAAATTATAAGATTGTGATCCACAGAGTGACCAGTTGTAAGATTGGTGCTAAAGTGTGCTGCCCATATCTTGGCAGAGAGTGCAAAAGGAGAAACATTTTTAGATGCAGCCAATGCACTGATTCTGAGAGCTGGAGGGGAGGGAGGGTGGATTTAGTGGGTAGTAACAGAGGCTCCCCCAAAAGAGAAAACATTAAAAAATACACAGAACAAAAACAAGTTTAGGAGGGGACAGAAATAGGGCAATATTGTCACTTCTATGTTCCATTTACTATACATTTTTAAACCAACCTTGTAGTAACAAAAGATGAGTTTCATGCACAATCTTTTTTATTCGTCTTTGTATACTGTCTTTTTTTACTTTGTATTACTGGGGGTTTTTTTTGTATGCTGTTTATCCTTGTTGATGATTAAGTTCATAATAAAAAAGAAAAAAGTGAATCCCAATTTTCCAACTTCCCTTATTTGTACCTACGCACCAGCCAAGCTGCCTTGTGCCAGGTTGGCTCCAATCTTCCATCAGTCAATTGAGGTTAGGCCTCTTTTTCTGACTCTTTCCCAAGTTGCCAATATACTGGAAATTACCTTCATTTTCTGAGCAGTCAATAAGCATTTACTTACCATTTACTGAGACAGCATGCTGTGGTGAGACTTGGCATCAGAATCCAAGCTCTAGCAATGACTAGTTTTGTGGTTTCAAGTAAATAATTTCATCTCTCTAGGCTTCACTCAATCAACCAATAAGCATTTATTAAGCAACTACTATATGCCAGGCACTGTGCTGGGTGCTAGAGATAAAAACACAAAAGAGAGACAGGCCCTGCCCCCAAGGGCTTACATTCTGGGGAGAGGAGAGTACATACAAAATATACATAGGTTAAATTGGGACAGGAAGAGTTCTGGCAGTTGGAGAGACCAAGAAAAGCTTCATGCAGAAAGTGGGACTTCAGCTGAGTTTTGAAGGAAAGAAAGGACTCAAGAAGCAGCGGGGAGGAGTGCATTGCAGGCAGGGGGAATAGCCAGTGCAAAGGCATTCAAATGAAAGATGGAAGATCTCTATGAGGAACAGCAGAAAGGTCATGTGGCCAGCCCTAAAGAGCACAGGACAGAGAATCATGTATAACAAGGTAGGAAAGGGAGGTTGGGGCTAAACCTAGACTGAGCCTAAGGTCAAGAGGAACTCATCGGATTGTACTGACCAGAAGAGTGACATGATCACCTCTTAACTTTAGGAAATGAACTTCAATAGCTGTGATTGTGGAAGATGGATTGGAGAAATGAGAAAGTTGGGGGGGGGGGGGGGCAGAGATCAATTAGTAAACTATTGCAATGGACCAGGTGAGAGGGGATGAGAGTATAGATTAGGGGGTGTTGACTAGGGGAGTTCAGAGAAAGGAAGAGATCTGAGGAATACAGAGGTACAAGGGCCAAAATGTGTACATGTGCAGTTTGGGTAGAGTATGGAGTCCAACAAAATGCAAAGATCGAAAAAATGGGGGCCCTCTACAGAAAGAGGGAAGTTCAGAAAAGGTTTTGGGGAAAAGATAATGAGTTCTATTTTGGACATACTGAATTTGAAATACCTAAAGGACCCCCAGTTTGAAATCATTAAAGGACAGTTAGAGATGTGTGGCTGTAGCTCAGGAGATAGCAATAGCCTAAAGCTCCATCTGGGAGTCATTTAGAGATGATAATTAAACCCACTGATGAAGCTGATGAGGTCACCAAATTTTCTCACTCATAAAATGAGGAAATTGGAATCCATGATCTCTAAAAGGTAAAATTTCAGGAAATGTGAAGCCATGGAAAGAAATAAGTTTTTTGTTTTGATTACATTAAGTTTCTTTTATACATCTAAGGGTAGTTGAGGAACAGAAAAACATGTCTAACTTGGTGGGCATCACATTTGGAAATCCTGGAAAAGTACATTTTTTTGGAGGGTGTATGTGTAGGGGTGGCAATCCCAAAGTAGAAAAAAAGATGTACCTAGCCATTTTTATTTTTTGAAGGCCTGTTACTATTTTGAGCCAAACACATTAATAAGCACTATGAGAGAAAGAAAAGAATACTGAAGAAATAAAACGCTTAAGGATGTTACAAAGGCACAAACAAAGTACTGGGGATGAGAGGGAGGTGGGACACAATAAAGGAATGAGTAAGGTTAGATTAAGCAATAAACAGTAAGCTGTAGATGAGAAGTTTGAAGGGGGGAATTTGTGATGATTAGGAAAGTCAAGGCCAAGACCTTGAATTCCAAGTGGAGACAAAAGCAGGAATAAGTAAACTAGTACATATAAACTATATAAATATATATTAAAATATATGAACATAAAAATAAACTATATAAACTATAATTTCAGATTACTGTACACTGGACAGGCAAAAATAATGTTTAGGAGAGTAAGGAGGTTAGAACTGCAGCCAAATCACTGAAAAGGGGTCTCTTAGTAGACAAACACCTCTTAAAATACCAACAGTCCTAGCTTATTTGAATAGCATCAGTTTACATAGTTTTTCTTACTTGATACTCCTAACAAAAGCCATTTATAACCTGGGAGGACATAAAGAGAATTTGAAGTCACAAGAGAAGTCACAACGGGAGAAGTAGAACCCAGGGCTCTGGGCAATCACCTCATGAATCACAGCTTGGGGGGGAGGGGGGGAGAAGAAAGACTGAAATATCCTCGGCAGTATACATCCCATTCATTTTTATAGACAAAACCCTACAAGCTTTGAAAAGCCTTCCTGGATCCATTAGAAGAGGGCTGATAGCTTTCACAATTAGACTTGGGACTTTCTTTGTTTCAGCTGTAAGTGAAGAATAATCCTCAGGGACCAATGGGATAGGCTTATTGGTGTTGGTCCTGGGCTTAGAATATTATTAGTGATGATGCCTTCTTCCCTTCAGAATGGCCCAGGGCCCATGTAGAAAGAATCAATCTAAATGATTTTTGGTCTAATCCACAGGGGTCCTAACCTGAGAGATTCAAAAACAAAACCAACACCATTTTCCTCCCCAGTATTTTGATAACTGTAATTCGCTATCATTAATTTCCTTGGCAATCCTGTGTATTTTATGCATTTAAAACTTTATTCGGGGACAGCTAGGTGGCACAGTGAATAGAGCACTGGCCCTGAAGTCAGGAGGACCTGAGTTCAAATCCAGCCTCAGACACATAACACTCACTAGCTGTGTGACCCTGGGCAACTCACTTAACCCCATTTGCCTCACCAAAAAAACAAAACAAAACAAAACAAAAAAAAAACCTTTTATTCGGGGTGGGGGGCAATAGGCTTCACCAGACCCTGCCAAAGAGAATGGTGTAAGAACCCCTTCTCTAGTCCTCATAGTGCTGAAAGCTGTCAAAAACATAATGCTCATAAACTGACTTTTTAGACTTGTCGGCAATCAACCAAAGAAATTGTGTGTTGTGTGTGTGGTGGGAAGGGGGGGGGGACCTCAGTTTTCTCCTCTATAGACTGAATTAGATGACCTCTGAGGAGACAAACTGAGCTAGGCAAACGAAAAGGACCAGCTCCACCTAGACTGATTTCTATTTGGGAAAGAAATCGGAGAGAGTGGCTTGTACAGGCCGAAGCCTAAAGGCTCAGAAGGAGGGGGGATGGGGAGGAGGAGGGAAAGGGAGAGAAGTGCAGAAGAAAGGCAGCCACGAGGAGGACAGCTGAGTGGAAGTGTGTGGGAAGGTGACAGTGGGTGTATGTGGGGGAGAGTTGGGGAAGAGGAGTGCTTAATGTTTAATGAAAAAGGAGAGTAGGGGGAGGGAAGGGGGATAGAGAAGGGGAGGGAGAATGACAGGGGAGGACAAGGGAAGAGAAGAGTGGGGAATAGAGGAGAAAAAACAGAAGAGAGGGCTAAGGGAGGAAGGAAAAGGGAGAATGCTAAGAGAGGTGGGAGGGGCAGAAGAGGAAAGGAGTAAGGAAGAGGAGGGGGAGAAAGTAAGGAGAAGAAAAGAGGCCTACTCCCTTCCTCGCCCCTTCTCTCCTTCCCTCCCCTCCCCCATCTTCTCCAGCAGCTCCCCCAGATCTGGCCGGCCCCAACGCGCCTCTCATAGCTCCGAGGAGCCGGAGCGCGACCTGCCCGCCCACGGTGGATCAATGGCCCTCGGCGACCCTTACCACGAACACCGCCTCGGGGATACCCAGGCGCCCGCGGCGCCCGTTTCCTCCCGCCGAATCGCTGGTGCTCAAGAGCTCCTTCGCAGCAGCCATCTTGAAAGGAAGTCAAGGAGCCCCGCTTCCTTCCGGCGCCAGCGGACATCACAGCCTCTTCCGGGAGACCTCGCGCGACCTGCTCCAATCAGAAATGGTCCTTGGATCACACCAATAACTGAAGCTGCTCCCATTGGCCCGGCTCCTAGATGGTGGCAGCTTATTGGCTGCTCGGCTGTTAAGTGGCAGGAGGAGGTGGGACACAGCGCGAAAGGCTGAAAGTGAAAGGACCGGAAAGACAAAAGCCGCCTGTGACCGAGGGAGGCGGTCTTGGGGCCGCGAGATCCGGGCCAATCCTGATGCTCCGAATCCTCAAAATGGCTCCAAGGACTAAAGCCAAGAAACGTTTTCCAAATGATTCCTAGGCTCTCTTCTACGCCCCATGAATGCCGAATGGCTGACACTCGGCAGTGCTCTGCGCCCGCGGGAAAATCCTCAACTGTTGCTGAACAGGTGCTGACCTGCTCTAGTAGGGGTTTCCCCATCCCTCTACATTCCAATGAACTCAGGACCATTTCCCCCCACTCCCCCCCCCAATGCTCCAAGATGAAAGGGAGGAGGAAGAAAGGGGCAGCCTGGGCTCATTCTTGCGTGGCAGGTGGAGATCCTCCTCTTCTATCCCTAGCATTGGGGTCCCCAACTGGGATCCGTGGGCTTATTCCAGCCCCCAAGCCAGCTCTTTCCCCCTACCCTCCATGCCAGACTCCTCAGTTCGCCATGACATACAGACGGCTGAGCCCCTTCTTGGACAAATAGTCCCTGTCCTGGCACACTCCCACTGATTTGGGGACACGTCTACATTCAAACCGAAGAGATGCGAATGAAGGGGGTTTAAAAAATTTCCTGGGGGGCAGCTAGGTGGCTCAGTGCATAGAGCACCCGGCCCCGAAGTCAGGAGGGCCTGATTTCAAATCCGGCCTCAGACACGTTACACTCGCTCGCTGTGTGACCCTGGGCAAGTCACTTAACCCCAATTGCCTCACCAAAATAAAATAAAAATAAGTTTCCTGGAATAAACAAATTTAGTAACAATTTCTCTTACTTAAATGAAAAGCTGTAGCCCACATTGCTCAGGGGCTTGTGCTTGCAAAGTGTTTTACACACTTCAACTGAACCGCACAACCCCATGAGGGGTTGGGTGGGTACGAATATCATTATTCCCAATTTTACAGATGAAGAAACGGAGGCTAAGGGGGAGGGAGCTAAGAGATTTATTTATCTTAGGTAAAACAGTTGAATGAATATTCAACATTCAGCAAGCATTTATGAAGCCCCTACTATGCATCAAGGCGTTTGCTAGGTGGCACAGTAGATGCAGCATTAGACCTGGAGTTAGGAAAACCTGAGTTCAAATCAGGTCTCAACACGAGCTGTGTGACCCTGGACAAGTCACTTAACCCTGTTTGCCTCAGTTTTCTCATCTGTAAAATGAGCTGGAGAAGGAAATGGAAAAAATCCAGTATGTTTGCCAAGAAAACCTGAAATGGGGTCAGACATGACTGAAAATGACTCAACAACTATGCATCCATCAGGCACTGAGTTTGGACATCTACTTATGGATGTGGGCATTTTATTCCTGGCACAAAAATGAACATGTAGTACACTTAAAAGCAAGTAACTTTGGTGAGAAAAGTGTCAATGCTTAAAAGTGGAACAATGGAACCAGCTGGATAGACATTGTCTAAAGACACAATAATGCCAGTGCCTTCTCTGTCAAACTGTAGGGTGTAGATAATGAAAAATTGGGGGACACAGGATTAATACTTATCTGTTAAACTGAAATATTTTCATTTTGTTGTTCTCTAAAGGTCCCAAAGCAGGTTTTGAAAACGAGAAAGTTTGCACACAAAATTCTGTTTAATGCAGTTAAACGTTTTATTATCTAAGTAGCCCACATCATGATTAGCCATTTTAATTAATATTAAATTTCATTAAACTTTCTAAGTCATTTTATTTATATATAACTGGCTAGATAGTGGCATTAACATTTAGTAAACTCTTATTTAAAGGTGCTGTCCAGTGTAAAAGGTGTGTGAATTCCTTAATAGGATATTTTTAAGCCTGTAGCATTACAGAGATGTGTTGCAAAGATCATATTTACATATTTAATTTTTAAAAAATAATTTCTTACTTTAATGTGGCATGCACAATATTTTAAGGCTGGATGGCATGGAAATCCTAATTTCCCTGTTTTAAGCTCTTCAATACTGTGTTTTTAAAACTACCCAACTGTTCAAATCAGTCAAACCTACTGCAACAAATAAACGGGGGGAAATCTCTGTATAATAAAGGCCCTGGCCCCAAGTCCAGAAATTGAAGATATCTGGCATAATAAAATTGTAGAACAAAAGAATCTGAATCATTTTGAGGGTTTGCTGTAAAGGAATGTCCTAAGAAAACAGCTTCTGCAATTCCTTAAATGTTGGGAATCAACTCTTCAAAACCACGTTTATATTTCGGGGAGTTGTGATCAGTGTATGTGGCTGTGCCTTCCAGGAGAAACCTGGAAGCAGTGGAAAGCAGATGCAATATTCTATTCCCCACCTCTGGCTGGCCCACTTGCCAATGGATAATAGCTGTTTGCCTTCCCCCTACTCCCCTTCTCCCCCTCCCTGCCCTCCTTCCTCCTTCCTCTTTCCCCCCTCCAGCTTGAAGACTATTTTTACCTAAAAGCCTTTACTTGCCATTGAAAGGTTTCTCAAGTTAAAAAAACTGGATTTCACAACATGATGATGATCAATAAGAATCTCAAGAGCACTGGAATTCAAAGTTAGTTGTTTTTTATTACACTGGAAGAGAGTGCCCTGATTCTAACCCTATGCTACCCAAATGGTGATTCATGTTCAGTCTCTTCTTCTTTGTGCCAGTGGTGAGCTGTTAGCACATCTCCTGCCCTTGGAGCTCTACATGAAGTGGCTCTGTGGGGGGGGGGGGGGAGACAGGGAAAGGGAAGAGAGAGGGAGAGATGGAGGGAGAATGGGAGAGGGGAAGAGAGGGAGGGAGGGGGAGAGAGAGAGAGAGAAAGAAGGAGGAGGAGGAGAGACAGAAAGGGAGAGATACAAAAAGTAAGTCATTTTGACTCATTTCTTATGGTTTGAAGTTAACCAATCACTACCATTTTTTCTTTTCACAAACTCCAAATATCTGCTCCTCAGGTCTCAACAGTGTTTAACACCAGAGGAGACAGAAAGATCAGGTGGAAAATGCCTCTAGATTGAAAAGATCTGGGTTCCTGGCTGGGCTCTATTACTTATAATGTGACATTAAGCAAGTCAAGGTCATTTTCCCTCTTGGGACCTCGATTTCCTCATCTGTAAAACCAGAGGTCAGACTAGATGATCTCAAAAGAGCCCTTCCAGTTCCAAATCTATGACTGTATGAACTTTACATCACTATGGACATCACACCTGAGCAAAATTGTGCTGATAATAATTACTCAGCAAAACAGAAAACAGCTTAAACTAGACAGCTGAGTGCATACAGTACCAGGCTCAGTATCAGGAAGAACTAAGATCAAATTCTGGGTCAGATAATTACTAGCTATGTGACCCTGGGCAAGTGATTTAACCTCCCTCAGCCTTAGTTTTCTCATCTGTAAAATTGGAAGAGAGGGAGGGAATAAGTATTTACATGGTTTCCAGGTACTGGGCTTTACAAACATTACTTCATCTCATCCTCACAACAGCCCTGGGAGGTAGGGGCTACTATTGCCCCCATTTGGCAGTTGAAGCAGACACAGCTAGGAAGTGCCTAAGGCTGCATTTGAACTTAGGTCCTCCTGACTTCAGGCCCTGCACTCTATTCCCTGCGGGTTAATAACAGCACCTAACCATCACCACCACCACCACTGCCGCCGCCGCCGCCGCCGCCGCCAAAGCCGCCACCGCCACCACCACCACCAGCATCATCGTTATTATTATTAAATTAGACAAAGTTCTTAGATGTTTTCCTGCTTAAATCACTTACTAGCAAGACTACTTCCTTGAAGATGTATTACTCCAAGAAATTGTGAAGTTAGGGCATTCCCAAACCCAACCTTTCCCCAAAGCTTCCCTTTCAGAAAGCTTGTGGACAAGACTAGGCATGTCTCTGCTGAGAGAAACTTAAATATTTCACTTTTGGAGGATGTCTCATAGAAAAGATGAAAATGAAAGAAAGTGCAAGAACCAATGAAAAGGTCCAGGTAGGTGCAGGGAAGAGGAAGAACAGTGGAGAGGGAGCAGACTACTTTCAATTACAGATGACTAGTGTTGGACCCTTTCTTTCACCACTGTCTTCTTTATAAATGGGGAAATGAGAGAGAGAGGAACAAGTAAAAGAGAAGATGACGGAAAGAAATAAAAGAATTAACAATCACAACAGTAAACATGAATAGGATGAGTTCTCCCATAAGATGGAGAAGGGTAGCAGAGTGGATTAGAAAGCAGAATGTGTTGTTTACAAGAAACACACTTGAAACAAAAAGATTCACACAGAATTAAAATGAGAGGCTGGAGCGGAATTTATTGTCTCAGGCAAATTTTAAAAAATTGAGGAGCAGCAATCATGATCTTAGACAAAGCAACAGGAAAAATAGATATGGTTAAATGAGATAAGCAGGGAAACTACATTATGCTTAAAGGCACCATAGATATTAAAATACATCAATACCTAATATATATGTACCAAATGGTATAGCATCAAAATACTTAAAGGGAAAATTAATCAAGTTACCGGGAGAAATAGAGAGCAAATAGATAGTTGGAGACTTCAATGTGCCCCTTCCAGAGCAAAAAAAAACCAACAACAAAATCTTTTAAAAAACAACAACAACAACAACAACAATAAACAAAAGGAAGTTAAGGACCAGAATAGTTAGACATGAAAAACCTCTGGTGATTGCTGAAGGGGAACATAAAGGAACATACATATTTCTCCACTATGCATGACACCTATATAAAAACCAGCTGTATTCTATGGCATAAAAATCTCGTAACAATGTAGACAAACAGAAATAATAGACATCTTTTACTGATCAAGATGGAATAAAAATTATAATCATTCAAGGACATTTGAAAGAAAAGAATGGAGACTAATAATTTACTCCTAAAGAATTGGTGGATCAAAGAACAAATCACTGAAATGATAGATAACTTAATCAAAGGAAATGACAACAATTAGACAACATAACAAAACTTTTGTGAAAGAGACAAAGTAGTCCTAAGGGGAAAATCTGTATCACTAACACTTTGATCAAAATAGAGAGAAAGAACAGATGAGTGAACTGGGCATGCAACTTTAAAAATTAGGGATAGAAACAGGGACTAAACCTACAGTTTTTTTAATATGGGTAACCTCAAGATGAGGAAACTCTCACTGCCAATGCAGGAAGGAAGGCATCTTTTCATCTTAAAAAGTGCCCAGAGTACTGAAAAGTCAAGAAATTTGAATAGAATATATAAAATAAATTATTAAAAACTATTTTGCTCAATTATATGCCAATAAAATTGATAACAAGTGAAACAGATGAATATTTACAAAAATATAAACCATCTGGATTAAATGAACAAAAATAATGAATTTAAATAACTCAATCTCAGAAGAAAAAAAAAACTAAACAAGCCATAATGGGGAAAAATGGATTTACAAACAAATTCTATCAAGCATTCCATGAAATATTAATTCTAATATTATTAATTTGTTTGCCAAAGTAGGAAAAATGGAATCCTTATAAACTCCTTCTATGATACATATAGGATCCTGATATCTAACCTAGTAGGGAAGGAAACCTATAGACTATTATCTCCAATGAATATCAATATAAAAATATTGAATAAAATATTAGCAAAGAGGTTACAACATATTAAAAAGATAGTAAATTATAACCACACCAGATTTACACCAAGAATGTAGGACTGCTTCAATATTATGAAAACTATAACCAGATCATATTAATAATAAAAAAATAATAATCATCATGATACTATTAACAGAAGCTTTGGACAAAAATACAATAACCTTTTATCTAAAGAAAAAACATAAACATAAAACATAAATGGATTGCTAAAGTTAATTTACAGTTTTAATGCTATGCCAAACAAATTATCAAAGGCCCCAAAGATGAGATGAGAAGATGCACCCTCTACTCCTTTGCAGAACATCACATTGTTTTCAGATTTTTTTCAATGTATTGATTACCCTTTGCTGATTCTTTTATCTTCATCCTCTTTTTTTTTTCTTTTAAAACATTCTCTGTTAGATGGCTCTCTGGGAGGGGGAAAGCACCATATTATTTGAAATAGTTCAATTATTTGATATAGTTCTAGAAACTTCTAGAACTCTATAAAATAAGATTCATTTGGAAATCAAAATATCTAGAATATCAAGGGAAATAATGAAAAAAAAGGTAAAAAGGCAGAGGGAATGGCATTTCCAGACCTTAAACTATATTATAAATCAGCAGCAATCAAAGACTAGATAGACAAGGGAGAATCAGAAATAACCTGAATTTGATAAGCCAGGAAACAAGTTACCTTGGAAAGAACTCCCTGTCTGCTATGAGCTACTGGGAAAACTGCAAAGCAAGCTGGCTGAAGCGAGTCTTAGACCAACCTTAGAGCAAATACCATATTTCCCACTGAATTCACACTGAGTATATGACCTGAACACTCAAGGATGCTGTCATGATGAAGAGAAGTGGACCATATGCCTTCCACATCCATGGATAAGACATAGATTGGGATGCCAAAAAGGGATAAATGCAACACAAAAGAATAAAGATAATTTTGATTACATGAGATTGAAAAACTTCTAAACAAACAAAATGAACGCATCTAGGATAGGGAGAGAAGCAGCCAAAGGAGAAAAAGTTTATATCAAGTTTCGCAGATAAGGGTTTGCTATGCAAGATATAGACAACTAACACACATGTGTAATGGAATACAACTGTGCTGTGAGAAATAACTATGTGACACACACAGAGAAACCTGGAAAGATCTACATGAACTGATGCAGAGCGAAGTCAGCAGAGCCAAGAAAACAAGCTACACAATAACTACAACAATGTTAATGGAAAGAACAAACCACAGAACAATCAAAAGTGAATGTTGGGAAATTACAAAGAATAAGCTTGGCCCCAAAGATGAGATGAGAAGATGCACCCTCTACTCCTTTGCAGAACATCACATTGTTTTCAGATTTTTTCAATGTATTGATTACCCTTTGCTGATTCTTTTATCTTCATCCTCTTTTTTTTTCTTTTAAAACATTCTGTTAGATGGCTCTCTGGGAGGGGGAAAGCACCATATTATTTGAAATAGTTCAATTATTTGATATAGTTCTAGAAATGCTAGCTCTAGCAATGAGACAAGAGAAAGAAATTGAGAGAATAAATATAGACAAAGAGGAAACAAAATGATCACATTTTGCAGATGATATGATTTAAAAAAAAACCTAAAGCATAACTAAAAAGTTAATTGAAATAACTTCAGTAAAGTAACGAAATATAAAATAAAGTCACAAAAATCATCAACCTTTCTGTATATTACCAAGACAGCCCAGAAGAAGAGCTAGAAAAATAAAATTCCATTCAAAATACCTCTACGTCGTATAAAATATCTGGGAGTTCCTCTACTAAGACATACTGAGGAATTATATTAATACAACTACAAAACACTCTTTTCAGAAAAAAATACAAATAACTGGGAAAATACTAATTAAACATAGTTGGGCCATGCTAATATAATAAAAATGACAATAATCCCTAAACAGCTTTACAGATTCAGTGGCATGCTAATCAAACTACCAAAGGGCTATTAAATAGAATAAGGAAAAATAATTTAAAGTTTCATCTAGAAGAACAAGTCAAGAGAAATCATGAAAAAAAGTGAGCACAGGACAAAATGTTCTGTTAAGGCAGCCAAGGGTGGGGAGGCAGGTCATCACTGATGGAGGTTTTGGTTGTCACTGGTGTTGTTTTTTTAAACCTGACCAACTGGTTTATTTATAGATTCTTTTTTTAAAGTATATAATCAGTTCAACATAATGGGTACAAAGTTGAACTGCTCGTCTGTGTCGCCCTCCACACTTCTTCCTTCTTTCTGTTCAATCTCTTCTCTGTATTTCGTTAAGGCCTTTTACTTTGTTCTTTTTTCTGACTTTGCCATCACTATCATCACTAGTTCTCCCACTCCCCCTCAATTTCCCCCTCCCCTTGCCCCAAATCTGAAGACTCAAGCAAACAAATTTCCCAACTGGTCATGTCACAAAATGCACATCTCACTCTGCTTCACTCATGCTTCACCCTGGTTCCTCTGGAGACAGGCTTGGTCATAGTTTGATCAGAGTTGTTTTTCCTTACGGTGTCATTGTCTTTGGATCAATGGTTCTTGGGATTCTGCTCACTTTATTCTGGTTCAATTCACATGTCTTCCAAGGTTTTTCTGAATCCATCTCTTTCTTCATTTCTTACTGCCCAAGAATATCCATTAATTCAGAAACATAAAAGGTATTTAATAAGTATTTTTTTTTATTATTTAGACATTTGAGGTTACAGAGAGCCAAGAGTCAGCCAGCAAGGTAATTGTAATAAATGATCATCAGTCTTGGAGAAAAGATCCTTTAGCTGGAGGAATCATGGAGGATGTGTGACTATGAGTCCCCGTCATTCCTTGTCATTCATGGTTGCCCTATCTATTGGTTTGTTTAATTGTTTTTCTTTATTACAAGGAAAGTCTCACTGTTGTTAGAGAGAAAGGGAATGGTATAAAGTACAGCTCTACGTCTACATCAACAGGGAAAAATAGGGGTGAGGGCTTCCAGGAGAATGATGGACATTTGCCACCACTGCAAGAAGCATAAGAGGGAAGGACCAAGAAGTGAAAATGAGGGCTGAGCCAACATCATCAAAATGACGACACTCCCTAAATAAATTTCCTTATTTCGTGCCATAACAATCAAACTACCAAAGAATTACTTGAAAGAGGCATCAAACACACAGTCCTACTGAATCAGATTAAAATGTAACTGGGAAATATTTCACAAAGAAAATAAAAATACAATAAAACCTAGGTAACATTACATTTTAAAACCAAGTCAATATGTGGCCAAAAACAATCGTTATGTATGGATTAGTGGCCCCCATTTCTTACTTGAGTTTGACAACAAAGTAATAACAAAATTCATCGGAAGGAACAAAAAGTCAAGAATGTCAAATGGAATAATGAAAAAAAAAACGGGAAGGGAATTTAGCAGAACCAGATCTCATATACAAAGCTGTAACTGTTAAAACAATTTGGTAAGAAATAGAGAGATTAATCGGCAGACCAGATTAGGTACTGAACATAAAATAAACCCAAGAACTTGGCTCCTTTTTTTGGGGGGGGGTGCATCTCACTACCTGACAAAATCTGCAATCTCTAGAGCCATATGAGAACATGTTCCAACTCACTAATAATTAGAGAAATGCAAATTAAAATAATTCTGAGGCCTATCTCATACCAATCAGATTAGCAAAGCTGATGAAAAAGAGAAAATGACAAATGTTGGGGGGGCTGTGGGAAACAGGCATGTCGGGGGCAGCTAGGTGGCGCAGTGGATAGAGCCCCAGCCTTGGAGTCAGGAAGACCTGAGTTCAAATCCAGCCTCAGACACTTGACGCTTACTAGTTGTGTAAGCCTGGGCAAGTCATTTAACCCCAATTGCCTCATCGAAAACAAAAACAAATAAACAAACAAACAAAAAAAAGGAGAATAACTTGATTTTTACTAGCTAGCTGTATGACCCTGGGCAAGTCACTTAACCCCCATTGCCTCAAAAACGAACACACACACACACACACACACACATGAAATAGGCATGTTGATGAACTGTTGGTGGAGCTATGAACTGGTTAAGCCATTCTAGAAGGTAATTTGGAACTCTGCCTCCCCAATTACTAAATTGTGAATGCTCTTTGACTCAGTGATAACATTTCCAGGTCTATACCCCAAAGAAATTTTTTAAAAAAGAGGAAAAGAATCCATTTGTACAAAAAAATATTTATGGCAATTCTTTCTGTAGTAGCGAAGAGCTGGAAACTGAGGGGATGCCCATCAATTAAGGAATGGCTGAACAAGTTGTGGTATTATGACTGTGATGGAATACTATTGTGCTATAAGAAAGATGAAAGGGATGGTTTCAGAAAAGCCTGGGAAGACCTGTATGAACTGATACAAAATAAAGTGGGCAGAACCCACTTTAGGAGAATAATTTGTAAAATAACAATAAAATTGTAAAGATAATCAACCTTGAAAGACTTAGGGACTCTGATCAACACAATGACCAACCACAGTTCCAAACTGATGCAGAGGTAAATGAGCAGAAGCAAAAGAATAACTTCTAGAATACTGACAACATTGTCAAAACAAATGACTGTTAAAGACTTAGGGAGTCTGATCAACACAATGATTTGGCATGACTCCAGAGGACTAATGATGAAACATGTTGCCCACCTTCTCCCAAAGAGGTGAAGGTTCAGAGAGCAGACAGGGACAGACATTTTGGGATGTGGCCAATGTGGAGATTTGTTTTGCCTGTGCTTATATGATACAGTATTCTGCACTTCTTTCCATTTCAGTGAGCAGGGGGAGGTGGGAGGAGGAAAAGAAATGCTTTATAACTTAAAAAAAAAATGCCCACCTGAAACCTTCTGATGCAATTCTCGAGAGCAGGCCAGCTCTACACAATGGTGTGACTGGCATTGAAGGACTAACTAAGCCTACTAATGAAGAGAGCAGAATAGGTGTTTCTTCTTGTCTAAACAGGGATGTGAGAACATCCCAGAAGCATACAAAAGGTGTCAACCCCTGACCATGGACACTGAGAAATCCAGTGAAGAAAGAAGAGGAGGACAACCCAAAGTGAAACTCTCTTGTACTGTGTCTACTAGCTCCAAGAGCTCTGCTAACATTGGGGTTCAGCACACTCTTTAGCTTCCAACCTTGGCTCATATGCTCCCCCTTCAACCTCCAACATACCTGGGACCCAGAGACAGGAGCAAAAGGGTTAGTGGTCCTTAAGCCTGGCTGTGTATAAATCAAGGGCTGGGGAGCCATGAGGGGGACTGCTCCCAGTGGAGTCTGTACCTATGAGTTGGAAAGGACAAAAAGGAAACGTGAATCAGTACTGGGGAAAAGGTGCATTGAACAGTTCTCCCAATAAAATATACAATGTCAAGAAAAACAACAGTACATCTCCCACAAACCACATGCTGTATACCAAGTTGGTAGACATATGATACAAACCAAATATCCCATCTTCTAAATTTAAGGAGAAACAAAGAAAAAGAAGAAACCACCAGCTGGTAAAATACACTGTTTAAAAAGTCAACTTATGGAGAAAAACAATTTAGATAATATACACCAATAACCTAACTCCCTCCTAATTGCCACTTCTGGCAACGGGTTTGCAGGCAAGACCCCTAAATTCATAGCCTGCCTCCAACAGAAGCTACAGGCAATATCCTTAATCTCAAATTTTCTCAACTGTCAAGTCAGGAGAATAATACTCAGATCACCACCTCAAGGGCAGAGACAGTTTCACTAAGGCAGCTAGGTGGCATGGTATGCAGGACCTGCAAATCAGCAAGACATACGTTCAAATTTGGCCCCAGACACTTGCTAGCTGCATAACAAGCTTCAGGACAAGTCACTTTGCCACTGTCTGACTCAGGTTCCCCATTTGTGAAATAAGGATGAAAATAGCAGCTCCCTCCCAGGGTCATTTGTGAGGATCAAATGAGATGATAATTGTAAAGCACTTTGCAAACCTTTAAATGTTAGATAAAGGCTGGTCATCATTAGTATTGCTTTTGTATCCCCAACAGCCTAGCACAGAATGGGTGCTTGCTAAATGCTGCTTAAATTGAACCCCAGCCTCCCAGGGCTGTTGGGAGGCAAGTACTTTGTTAACTGTGAAGCACCAGCTAGAGAAATGGGAGGAAGTAGGAGTGGTCCTGGGCTGCCATCTTGAATTTCTCCCTTTTGGCCCCTCTAACCAAGCAATCACCTGGTCCCCCCCAATGCAGTTCAGTGTGCAAGATCACAAAAGCCATAAATAACCTAGTGCGGAAAAAGCAGGTAAGGCGAAACAAAGAAACCAAGTAGACCAGAAACCTTTGAAAAGAGATGTGCCAGGCTGGCCAAGTAAACCAAGAGCCAGTCAACTCTCTCTTATCAGCACATGCCTTGTCCACATAGTAACTACTCCCAAGCAAAGGCCCCCAGGCATCTCTGCCTGAGGACCTGTTCTCATGTCTGGCTTTCTCTGATATCCATCTACTCTGTCTGGTGGTTTTCTTGGTGGGCTATAGCTTCTTTGCTAATGCCATTTACTGCTTTAACCCATTACTTAAGATGAAAAAAAAAAGAGAAAGAGTTCTCCATGTCCAGTTGTGGTCCTTGAGAGGCAGGAGGGAACCAAGGTTTGCTTTTTGCTTCTGAGGCCCTGACACTGAACAGAGCCCACTTTTCCAAGTATCCAGCTGAGTGCAGAGGACACAAAAATAATCAGCCAAGCTGGGCTAACCCTCTTCTCTCCTTCCACATGAAAAGATTCGAGGTTTATTAAATGAACAGATTGTACACAGTCATATTTTGGCATAAAGTGAGGAAACGGAAAGGTATTATTCAGAGGAAAGATAAACGAGAGTGTTTAAATTCCTCATATCTCAGTCCTTAAACTCTGTGGAGGCCTCCCCAATCCAGCATTATCCACTGTTAGGACTCAGGGGCTACCGTGGGGGAAAGCAATGTCCCTGGCACCTTGATTTTTTATCTTGTGTTGTTTCGGGGGGCCCCTACCCCCATTAGTGCCAATAAATGGTCTCAGATCTACTTCTCTTACGCTCAAGCTAGTGGACGTCTTACCATGCCATATACAGGCAGCTGATGTGTAGTTACTGGATAGGATATAGGGACAGGCACCTGAAATAATGACAAAAAAAAGTCTGTAACATTATATATACTTCATTTGATTAACATTAATGAGGTGACAGGAAATGAAAAATGTATTCTAGGACTTTCCTTTTTTGGGGGGAGAAGGGGTGCTGTGATTTCACTGGTGGAGGGAACTTCCAATATGAAAATGATCTTCACCATTAGAGCCTGGCACATAATGTAACTTCTAGAGAGTCTCCTGGGGTCCTGATCACCACGTGTCCATGGTCACAGAGCTAGGAACAGCAGGACTCGAACCCAGGCCTTCTTGATTCTCTACTATATGAGTGCCTGCCAATACTAAAAGATCACATTTCTAAGAAGACCTACACCCAGGTTAATAATGGTCTCTGTTTAGGCATTAGGATTTTCAGAAAAGAGAGGGCTGATACAGCTTACAGAGTACCCTGCCACAGTCTCAATTCTTGACTCAATTCTCTCTCGGGATCCAGGCCCAAAGCACTTTCCTCACAATAACCCTTCTACACCAACCTCTAGCGAGAGGGAAGCCATTCCTTCTGGAAACTGCCCATCACACTCTGGACCCATTCTAAGTCATAGGAGAGACTGTCCTATCTGTCCCTGCAGCTTGTCTCACTGCTCCCTGTTTGATCCTCTGGGCCCAAAAGGGGTAAACTGAGTTCCTCCTTCACATAGCAGCTCTCCAAATACTTGAAGATAGCTATTATGTGTCTCCTCCAGTCAACTTCTCCAGGCTAAACATCTTCAGATGTCATGGAGAATAAGTAGGTTTGAAGAGAAAGTAATTGACTTTACACAAGTGACAGACTTCCTAAAAACCGTAACAGACCAAACAGAAACTAATGATTCCAAGGAACAGCAATACATAGTAAAACAAAATTAAAAAGTAAGCTGATATCAAAAATAACTGATCTGGAAAACAGGTCAAGGAGAGATAATTTAAGAATCACTGGACTTCTTGAAAACTATGATTTAAAAAGAAACACAAACTCCCGGACACTATATTATAAGAAATCATAAAAGGAAACTGTCCACATCTATTAGAACCAGAGAACAAAGTGACGCTAGGAAGAATCTGCTGATCCCCTCCTGAAAGAAAACCCAAAAAGAAAAGTCCTCAAAAGGAATGATATGGCCCAAATCCAGAGCTCCCTTGTCAAAGAAAAAATGTTGCAAGCATTGAGAAAGAAGCAGTTCAAATAACAAGGAACCACAGGCAAGATCACACAAGACCTGGCAGGTTCTACAATAAACGAGAAGAGATCTTGGACTGTGATATTCTGAGAGACAAAAAATATGGGCTTACCGCCAAGAATAGTTTATCTGCAAAATTGAACATAATCCTACAGGGAAAAAAATAGATCTTTAATGGAACAGAGGACTTTCAATTATTTCTTATGAAAAGATTAGAACTGAGTAGGAATTTTGAAATACAAATACAAGAGCCCAGAGAAATCTAGAAAAGTAAATTTATTTGAGCAATTGGAAGGAGCTGTATGAAGTGGTGCTAACATTGTCCTAGAGCTGGTGGGGGCGGTGTGGAAGGAGAAAAGAAGTATCTCTTCAGAACCTTAATGTCTTCAGAGGGATTTGAGGGAATTAAATAAGAAAAACAGTGGATCTGGGAGCAAGGTACATTGGTTCTATTCCAAGGGTTGGAAGAAAGGAAAAAGAAGAGAGAGAAAAAAGAGGAATACACCAGTGTAGAAAGGAGAAAGAAGGGATAGAACTTACTATTTCTCATCATTGGGATGGATGAGAATATAGAAACATGGAAGAAAGGGTGGAAGAGTGGGCATCAGATGAGCTTCACTAATCTGAAATTGACAAAGGAGGCTTGCAAACACACACACAAACAGCTTGGTGTAGAAATATAAGATTACTTGCATTCCATCTTCTTAGATAGAATGTACAACCTAATGTAGTAGCTTGTCAAGATCTTTGGGGATACTCTGTCATCCAAGTACCAGTTATCCCACTCAGCTGTGTCATCTGCCAAGTTACTGACACAATTGGTGAATATTGCAGTGCCAACCAACAGCAGAGCCTACAAGACTACCTTCCAAGCTGCCATCCATTCATTAACAGTTCCTCTTTGGGGATGGTCATTCAACCAATTCTGCGGTAACCACTTGAGTATTCTCTCATCTAACACTTGACAAAGTCTCTCAGGTCATCATTGTGAGAAAGATGGGAGATGAATACATGCTCCAACTCATCATTACAACATCAATGGAAAAGGAAAGCATGTTTAAAAAATGTCTTTCATGACCCACTTATTCTCCCCTGGCCATGCTCACAACCTGTGTCCTAGTACGTGGGATGAATAAGTAAAACAAAACAAAAACAAGTGTGTGCTTGTGTGGGGAGCAGCTATTACCATATGTGGAACAGAAGAGATGGCAGCAGGACTCCAACTGGTTGATGTGCTAGTCTTCACCTGCCAGTTCATTCCTCCTGTCATTTTCTTCTCAGGGGGCTGATTCCATTGTATGTCAGATCTAAAATGAGATGTATTAGTGAACCTTTTCACATAGCAGCCCTTGTCACAATGAGGAAACGAGCTGAAAATCCAAGCAATCACCTATTAAGCAGCTGTTGCATGCTGAGCCCTGAGTAGGATGCAAAATATAGATGACAAAAGGTATTCACACACACACATACAAATAACTATTCAAAAGAGACACTAAGTCTAAAAGAGAGGTACAAATCAAGTGAGATCCAAGGGGTTAAGGGGGAAGCCCTCCCTCCTGGCCTCTTTCTGTCACAATCCTCCTCATCCCACAAGGCTCAGCTCAGGCGCTATCCTTTTGGCAGCCCTCCCTGATCTATATGTTGGAAAGTATTCTCCCCAGTCCCTCAAAGAGTCCTAGAGCCCTCGGGCCAGATCTCTCTTTGGCCCCCATCATCTCCCTACCATTTATTTACTTACCAGTCTGCATGTCATATATCCAACCAAAAGAATATTATTTGTTCCCCAAGGCCAGGGGCTGCCCAGAGATAGTTTCTGGGAGCCGCTCTGCCTATACCATTCACCTGCCTAAAGCCTGCTTCCAAAGGAGGAACTTCCTGGCATGACAGCAGTCCCCCTAGCTTATAATCAGGTACCATTAGCCCCTTTCTTTGTCCAGGGAGGGAGAACCCAGAAAGAGACCCAATCAAGCCTTCACAAAAGTCACTTCAAAAATATTGCTAGGGCCAGATTCTTCTACTTAAGATCACAGATTTAAAGCTGGAAGACCTGAGTTCAAATCTGATGTCAGACACTCACTAGCTATGTGACCCTGACTCTGGGAGAGTCACTGAACTGACATCATTTTGTGATAGCGTCATTAAGAGAAGATTCTATGCCATCAGAGTGTCATCAAACTTTGTGATATCTATTGAGTGATATTCACATTCACAGCCCAGGGTTCCTTGATTTGGCTACTCTGCTCAACTGGCCCCAGTTCAGCCCAGCCTAGTCATGGCCTGAGCAGCATCCCCTTCACCCCCCCACATCATCCCTGGGGCCAAACTGCTCCCTGTATTTAGGTTTTGCCTAATGTCGCATGTTTGTGAAGCCCACGTTAGATAGGCCATACCAGTGTGTATGCACCTCAAGAGAGAGAACACTGTCCCCCTCCTCTAGGCTGGCTCTCCAGAGGCTTTCCTTTCATTTTCCTCATTCATGTACTTAGCACGGTAGCACGGGAAGCTCAAGAAGCTGTCCAGAGGAAGAAGGGGGAGGAGAAGAAACAACTGTGTGGATGGAGGATGATGGAAGAGGGAGAGCTGGGACACTAAAGGATACCATACAATGATGGGGCAGTCAGGCTGAGGATGGGCTGGGCTGAGCAGAAGAGCCAAATCATAGGACCCTGGGCTGGTCAGTCTTGACCAACTGAGCAAAGAATGAGGAATATTACAGTGGAGTTTGGCTACACTAAAGATAGCAAATGATCACAAGAACCCTAGAAGATTATTGCAAAATGAAGCTATTTGGGGGCAATGGTGTGTAGGTGATGGATGGATGGATGGATGGATGGATGGAAAAGTGCCACTGGAATAACACTGGTCTGGGAGGTGGAAGCACTGGGTTCAAGTCTCAGCTGGGCCACAGGCAACCTCTGGGACCTGGGTTCAATCACTTGGCCTTTCTGGTCCTCATGTGATGTCCTACCCTATGAGGTCCTTTCAGCTCTAAATCGATGGTCTTCAGCTATTTAAGTGCTCATCACCTGAGATAAGTTTAAAACTTTCAGCTGCCCTCCCACAATGCCACCTGCCTGCAGGACTCCGTTCTTTAGCTCCTGGGCAGGGGGCCCCATTCATGGCAGTGTCTTAGACCCAAGTCGAGGACTTTTAACAAGTGATTCTGGGACTGAACTTGTAACAAGCTTTAAGTTTCTTTAGCCTCTCCTCCAACACTGAACTATTAGCTACCCTTTTTCAAAAAATAACTTACTTTTTGGGGCTTGCTCCGAAGTCAAGATCTGTTTTAATAAAACAAAACAAAAGAAAGTGCATCACTTTTCTTTAAAGTGCAGCTAGAAGGTGCCACAATGGGTAGCCATGGAGCACTAGGCTAGGAGGCTGGAAGATCTGAGTTCAAGTCTAGCCTCAGATACTTCCTAGCTGTGTGACCCTGGGCAAGTCACTTCACCTCATATATACACATATATACATATATATGTATATGTGTATACTCACACATAAAATTTTCCTTATCTAGCAGTCCATTATGTATAAATATGTATACACACACACACACATATATACACGTGCATGCACGTACACATACATGTTATACATAAATTTTCCTGATCTAGTTAGTCTAGTAGTAGTAACACTCTAAAGAAAAAAAGAGGAACAGCTAGGTTGCGCAGTGGATAGAGCACCGGCCAAGTCAGAAGGACCTGAGTTCAAATCCGGCCTCAGACACACAACACTTACTAGCTGTGTGACTCTGAACAAGTCACTTAACCTCAATTGCCCTCAAAAAAGAAAAAAAGAAAAAAAGAAATGAGGTTAGTTGAAGTTACTCTTAATGTGTATGGAGTGGGGGGGGG
>NW_020954609.1:1928528-1941571 GCF_900497805.2 Vombatus ursinus | reverse complement strand
GAGAGAGAGAGAGAGAGAGAGAGAGAGAGAGAGAGAGAGAAGGAAGAGGAGGAGGAGAGAAGAGAGGAGAGGAAGAGACATATATATACCTAAATGTTTATATGTAAATACACCCCTCTGCCTGCCTCAGTTTCCTCATCTGTAAAAAGAGGATCAAAATAGCATCTCCCTCCCAGGGTTGTTATAAGGATCAAATGAGATATTTATAAAGTGCTTAACACAGTGCCTAGCACTTCATAGGTGCTATATAAATATTAGCTATTACTATCATTATTATCAGTAAGCAATCAAACTGAGCACTTACTTCCCATGAGGTTAGCAAGGGAGGTGTCCAGGTCATTCCCAAGGACTGTCCCACTCTGCTGGCTGAGTGCAACCTCTTTGTGCTCCTGAGCAGCTAAGGCTGGTGGGGCTGCGGCGTTATCTAAGCCCAGACGTGCAAAGAAGACAGGAATCAGAATCAGATCTGGCCATGTTTGTCTTAAGATAGTGAAGCCAGAGTCAGCTCTCTGCTCTGGCTGGGGGGAGCCTCAGCTTCTCGGCAAGTGTGTGTGTGGAGGTGGTGGGGGGAGAGGTGGCAGAGCGCTGTGGTAACAAATAGACTTGGCTTGCAGATCTGATTTCCAACCCCTTAAAAACAGGCCCATGTGGCAGTTTTCACTTGCTTAATGAACCGCCATTTCTGACCAGCTGGCAAGCTGATGAGACTTTTTTGGCTTCTGCCCTAAGGCTTTCTTATTTTTCAAGCTAACATCTCTATATCCCTTATTGGAGGATCTCATCTGAGCCTCACAACAACCCTGGGAGATGACTGCTGTTATTATCCCCATTTTTCAGGTGAAGAAACTGAAGTAAACAGAGCTGAAGGTTCCACAGCTAGTATTACAGGCAGGATATGATGTGTAGGTTTCCTGATTCCAAGTCCAGAACTCTATCCACTAAGCCATACTGCCTGTAAACAAGCAATATAGAAACCACTTCATGATTGGAAAAGTCTACTCAATGATGGTCTGGATGTTGTCTCAATGGATACTGAGAACCAACTTAACATCCTGAGGTATTTATGTTAGTGTCCACTTTCCATGCTTATGAATTAATGCCTCTAAAGAAGCAAGAACTAAACAACTGTCTGTACCCAAATGCTAGATTCTAAATACACCTTGTGAGTAAGTATAGAGATCATATTCCACTCCCCCTGTCCTTACTGCTCATGTCCAGAGACCACAGAGGATGGAAGTGGGACAACTGGTGCTTCAGACCACACTGGGCTGCCACCTGAGCCGAACATCTCAAGCTTAACAAAGGCCCAAAAGCCTTGCTGCAAAGGGTACCACTGTCTTCCCAGGATACCCCTGGCTCTTCAGAGTCATTACCCCACATAGCCAATAAGGCGCCATATCTCGTTAGTTTCACTTCCACAACCTCTCTCCCATCCTTTGCTGTCTCTCCACTCACATGGTCATCTCTCTCTTCCAGTCTGACCCTTCTCCAACACATCCTCCATGGAGCTTCCAAAGTGATATTCTTAAAGTACATCACCAGGTCACTCCTTCCCAGGAAGCATCGGTGGCTCCCCACTGCCTCAAAGATCAAATAACAAACTCCTCTGCTTGGCATTTAAAGCCCTTCACAATCTGGCTCCAGCTTCTATTCCCACCCTGATTTCACAGTATTACCCCTCAGTGTCCATGCCCATTCCATGCTTCAATCAAACTGGCCTGACTGCTATCGCCCATATATAACATACCATCTACCACTTCCAGGCCTTTGCAGTGGCTGGGTCCTCCCATGCCTGGAATGCTTTCTCTCCTCGCCTCTACCACTGCCACCCTGAGCCCCAGGGCAAGGCCTGTCTTTTGCAAGGGCTTCCTAGCAGATCTTCCTACCCCCTCTCATTCTTGTCTCTTTCTCTTTTACTCCACTGCCAGAATCATCCTTCTCAGCAAGGGCCTGCTGTCTTCTTCCCAAGTGCCTGGTAAGTAAAGACTCTCAGGCCTGGCTTTAAAAGCCCTCACTGAGAGGCAGCTAGGTGGCATAGTAGATAGAGCTCTGGCCTTGGAGTCAAAAGGACCTGAGTTCAAATCTGGCCTCAGATACTTGACACTTAACTAGCTGTGTAACCCTGAGCAAGTCACTTAATCCTGACTGCCTCACCAAAAAGGGGGAAAAAAAAGGTGAAAAAAAAAGGTGAATATATTATGTGTGACCCTGGGCAAGTCACTTAACCCTGATTGCCTCACCAAAAAAAAGCCCTCACTGATAAGCCCCACATGAGCCCCAAGCCCCATTCTCTACCTTTCCCTCTCATTTTCCTACACCTCTGCTTCATGGACTCTGGGTTCCAGGCAAACTATGCTACTCTCTGGCCCTGGCCCTGCCCTTCCAACATTCTCCCTATAAGGTCCTCTTCCTTCCTCTTCACCTGTTGAATTCTCAACCATCCTTTAAAGCCCAACTCAAGAGCAACTATCCTAGATGCCATGATACCCCCCTATACATTCAATTACCCACAAGACTGGAAGCCCCAGGAGGGCAAGTACTCTGTCTTATCTCATTTCTTAAGGTCTGAAACAGCAGGAAACATACAGAAAACTCTCTCCCCTTTAGGAATAGCAGGTTATCAGTCATAGGGATAGGGATGGGGCCTGTGAGTTCAATGGTTTAAGGAACTCCTGGAGGGGGAAATTCCTCCTTCCAATGCAGGTCAACTCCTCTTCTGCAACTTCTAGTCTTTGAATTGTTACTACTGTGTTAAATTTAACATATACTTTAAAATTCTTTTTTTTAAAGTATGCTATATTTGGAGTCAGAAGAAAGACCTTGGTTCAAACCCTGGTTCTGCTAATTTACTGGGAAAAAAAATCGTTTACTCCTCTGAAAAAGTAAGGGGACCATGGGTGTGGGACACTACATACACAGTCAAGATTAGATTGGTGTCTTAGTTTAGCAGAAAAGCTTCCTCCCCTCCGCCTTTCTTATTCTTTGTTACAAGGGACACATATCACAGGGTGAGATATATTGGGCAATAAAGATGATATGAAGGAAAAAAAAAACAGCTGTAAGATTTCTTAAAAATAAAAAAAGGGCCATGGAAATAAGAGCTTTACCAGAAAGAAGAGAGCTGTGACTGGCAGCTCTTGGCCCTGAGAGAAGGTGCCAAAGCTTTCCCATGACATCGTCGTCAGGAAATCTGTATTCAGACATCTTACAGGCTGGCATGGGGGCCACAGAAGTGGCCACGGACCAGGGTTCAGAATATGCTCACTATTCCCCATCTGTACCTTGGTGCCACAATCTGACCTACAGTTGACTGGCCATGCCAGCTCTTGCTCTATGAAGAATTGGCTAGTGTGTTTAGTTCTCCCTCATTAGACTGTAAGCTCTTTCAGGGCAGGGCCTGTCTTTTGCCTCGTTTGGTATTCCCAGCTTTCAGCACAGTGCCTGGCACAGAGCAGGTGCCTAATAAAAGTTTATTGACTGACTGATTGAGTGTATGAGCTCCTGAGCAGCCTGAGGGAGGGGCTCTATGGCTCACCAAAGGTAGAATGACATATACACTATCCCTCACTGCCTGCACTGAGATTGTGCAGATTAATTCTTTTCATCAAAGAAGAGTGAGAGGCAGCAGGGCCCAGTGGCTAGAGAGCTGCTGTTAAAGCCAGGAAGATGACTTTGGTTTAAGTTAGAGCCATCCTGGCTGGGAGTCTGTGTCTGAGCAAGTCCCTTCTTGGCCCTATGCACCAATCTAACACTATAGCAGCAGAGATAAGCCCTGACCTGCTTGAAGAAGGAAATCAGAGACCAGTACCCTATACCTAATCAAATGGCAACTCACCCCATGCTGTGACCAGGTGATATTTTTGTGAGTGCAACAAAGCTACAGGCAAGGCAGCCCACTCTGAGGGGCATTCCACTGTACCCATAGCTGAGAAAAGCCCTCCAAAAGCTGCTTGTGAAGCTCAGTTATTACAAAATCTCCTCTTCCTCCCACCCCCTCCAGCGACCCCAGAATGCAGGCAGTGCCTCTCTTTGTCACTGAGTTTTCCCCTGGGGACTGGAGGGACCACCCTGGAAAGGCTTGGGCTCAAACTCACCCATCACAAGGTGGCAGGTGTGATCCATTCAAAGAGCATGCAAAAGAAAACAGAGAGAACATATCAAGGTCAACAAAGAATATTTTCAGTCATTACATAGAAATGCAGGGAAAGTCTTTTTTTAATTCAATTTTATTTTAGGCTCTGAATTCTCTCCCTCCCCCACCTGAACCCATTGAGAAGGTAAGAAAAACAAGATCCATGACAAGTATGTAGAGGCATGAGGAACAAAGTCCTGCATTAGCCATGTGGAAGGGGTGGGGGTGGGGGACAGAGGAGGAGAGAGGAAGGGAAGGGAAGGGTGTGGAGAAAGAAAGGAAAAGAGCTTTGATTTGCCCTTGAGTCCATTTGCTCCCTCTCTGGAGGTGGGCAGTATGTTGCATCATGAGTCCTTCAGAGTTGTGGTGGGTCACTGTGTTGATCAGTCACTAAGTCTTCAGAGTTGATCACTGTTACATTATTGCTGTTACTGTACAAACTGTTCTCCTGATTCTGCTCACTTTGCTTTGCATCAGTTCATATAAGTCTGCCCAGGTTTCTCTGAAACCAGCCCCACATCATTTCTTATAGCACAATAGTAGTCAGTAAATAAACATTTATTAAGTGCCTTTATTTCTATTTATTAATTATGCTCCAGGCACTGTGTTAAAGGCTAGTGTTCCATCACAGTCACATACCACAACTTATTTAGCCATTCCCCAGTTAATGGGCATCCTCTCAGTTTCCAATTTTTTGCCACCACAGAAAGAGCTGCTATAAGTATTATTGTACATATAGGCCCTTTTTCTCTTTGATCCCTTTGGGGTATGGACCTAGTATTGGTATTGCTGGGTCAAAGAGTTAGTGTTTTGGGCATAGTTCCAAATTGCTTTCCAGAAAGTTTGGACCACTCACAGCTCTACCAACAGTGAGTTGGTGTACCTGTTTTCCAACAGCCCCTCCAGCATTTGTCATTAGGAAAAGTATTTTACCACTTTCACACTAATTGAGCCTCATATGAACCATGCTACTTATTACATGGATTCACACATGCTGTGGATAAAATCTTGGCACGAGCCTGAGTGCTCCCTCCACTGGTACAGATTGCTTTTCCTCGGGGCAGCTAGGTGGCACAGTAGATAGAGCACCAGCCCTGGAGTAAGGAGGACCTGAGTTCAAATCCAGCCTCAGACACATAATGCTCACTAGCTGTGTGACTCTGGGCAAGTCACTTAACCCCAATTGCCTCACCAAAAAAAACCAAAACAAACAAACAAAAAAACAGATTGCTTTTCCTCTACCACTCAGTGGACAGACTGTCAGCAGCCGCTGTGGCCAGAATTGTCTGTCACCTGGTGACTGAACATCTGACGATGAGCTTCTTGGTACTGAATGAGGCTGAGCCTCTGAATCAAGACCACCCTGGAAACCTTGCCAATTCGGCAAGGCCTGCCCCAGATGGCACTCCACTAGCATTGTCTGAGATCTCACTCACCTCCAGACTCTTGGATCTTAGTGAAAGCAAATCAAAGCCTGTCTCAATGGGCCTGCCCCCCATGTGTGCTCAAGGCTGCCGCCACCAGTTAAGACCAGCCCCTCAGCACCTCACAGCCAAGGGTGGGGTTTCCAACAAACTTGCCATTTGAAGACAAAGTCACAAGCATTTAATATTCCCAGTGCTTATGTCTGCTGACAATTGTTTACATCAAGTCAGAGAACTGCCCAGTGGCCAAAGAACAGGGCAAGAACACTCTGTGGAAATACTATCAAAAAGATGAGGCTGTTACCATTTGCCGCTTTGCACTCTGAACCCAGTGACTTTGCTCCAAACACAGAGTCAAAATCCACAGCAACTTCTGAAGGAGCAGAACCCGGAAGAGCTGATGGAGGGAGCCCTGAGAAGTAAGTGAGACATATAGAGGCACTATTAGGGGGTGAAGGTACAAATACAACCTCAAAGTTTCTAACAAAAAACGATTCTCAGGAATCATAGGACACAGCCATGGATGCAGCTTTATGCCTATGATAACTCCCACCTATCTGGCAGCCTTTCTTACACAGAATATGGCCAAGAAAGGGAAAGGAAGCAAAGCCAGTTTCTGAACAACCACAGGCCATGCATTCAAGTTCATGCATTTTAGTCCTAGACATGTCCCTCACTTGAAGCTGATCTACTCTTATTTTACAAACAGTTCTAACACATTTGGCAATCTGGTTTTCTAGTTCCATTACTAAATAACCCTACATACCACAGGAGACCCTGAAAGGCAGTGCTGTGTAAAATAACTGATGTTCATACTGAAGATCCTCAAGTAACCATTACTTAACAGTAAAGACTACATTATGCTTGGTATATTCTGTTTCAGAAGGCAGAAAAGATACCCTTTTAAAATAGGGGACAGCTAGGTGGCGTAGTGGATAGAGCACCCGCCCTGGAGTCAGGAGGACCTGAGTTCAAGTCCGTTCTCAGACACATAACACTTACTAGCTGTGTGACCTTGGGCAAGTCACTTAACCCCATTGCCTAGCCCAAAAAATAAATAAATAAGATAAAATGAAATAAAACAGTCAAAAAAGGAGTGTTGCCACAGAAAGGGCTGAAATAAGAGTGCTGTGGAAGCCCTGATTTCCTATCACAATGCCAGTTCCCAAAGATTCAGCCTCAGTATCTTGGCCAGAGTACAAACTCACCTGCTCCCCAGGTTTGGCTTGGGGGCGTCCCCATCGCAGTAGGAGTGCTCTGTGCGGTGAAAACGAAGGCAGGCTGAAGGCCAAAAAGATTACCAGAGATGTTGGCTAGACTGGGGTGGGGGGACAGAAAAAGAGGGGATGTGAATACCTCTAAACTATCCAATGCTGAATTGGAAAAAGTCCCTACTCAGAATGGTTTCTCATAGAAACCATCCCTGGAAGGCAGCAGGAAGTACAGAGAGACTGAAAAGCACAGACACACACACACACACACCCTGAATGATTTGAAGAAAAAGATACCACTCCATCTTTGAAAAAGCTATATCCAGAAGGGGTAGCCAAGCTGATGGAATAGCAGGAAATAACACCAGGTTCCACCCCTTCCCCCCAACACAATTAGAAAATGTACCAGACCCAAACCTAATGGGGGAAACCAGAAAAAGTCACAGTGAGTCATGCTGGCCCAAGTGGGCACAGGGAGCCAAAGAGATCTGTAGATATGGGGACAGGGTCGGGCCAGGAGCATGCCGAGCTCAGAGCTGGCCACCACCTGAAGAGAGGCCTCAGACCCATCCCAGGGCACTCTGAGGTACGGTATGCACTGCCCAGAAAGGGCCAAGGGCATTCTCTCAATTTTGTCAGGTTTTTCTTTATTTGTTCCATTTGGATTTTAGAGTTTTCTCCAGATCAATCTGGTGTGCCGGGTTAAATAGACACTTAAGGATTTGAGGGTTTTGTCACTGCTAAAAAGAAACCTCTTTCCTGTTGTTATTTGCTGCAGTGGGGTGGGGGCCAGCAAACTAGTGCCCGAGAGCCAAACTGGGCCCACACTTGGCTTTTGTAAGGCACCCCACCACTCTAGTTAAGAAGTGGCTCTACATTTTTTGATACAACAAAACCTTGTTTCAAAATGTACCAAAGCTTCTCAGGGGCCAGCCTGTAAAAGCCCTGGATTTGACCTGAGGACTGTAGTTTGCTGACCTCTGTAGTATAGGAATGGAATTGATTATTTGGGGTACTTCTGATCTCTGGCTAAGTAAGTTTCCTCCATGACATCACTGTGCACCTATGACTATGTCTGATGTCAATTGTTCTTTCTCTTTCTTTCTTTTTTTTTTTTTGGGGGGGGGGGAAGGGGGAGGGAATGCTGGCCCTATGATTTCATTGGTAAAAGGTACTCCCAAGGAGGAAACTCAGTCCAGTAATGTAGATCAGCAACTAGCTCCGCAATTCATGGTCTGAGGGGAAACCATAGAAGTGACCTGGCCAGGGGCTGGGCTTCAATCTGTTAGACTTCGAGCTCCTGGAGAACAGGGCTGGTTTTTTAAGGGCTTCTTAGTACAGTGCCTGGCACAGAGAAGGTACTTAATCAATGCTAGTTGACTGCCCCAGGTCTTCATGACTCAAAAGCTGGCCTTCTATCTCTTATGGCCCACTGCCTTTCCCCTGATCCAAGGCTGAAATGTTAGATCAGTTATGAATGTACACTGGCAATCTGCTGAAATGTGAGGGTGGCAGGATGGGCAAAATCTCACCTGTCTACACTGATGCCAACATCTGTAAACAGACCCACAGAATGTTATAATGTAAAGACAATTAGGAGAGGACTACCAGTGAAGACTTCAGCACACTGCTTTTTCATAAAGTTAGGTGTATGATCAAAAAGGAGAAATAAAAGAAGCTTCAAATTTGATAAAGATTACTGTGGTAGATGGGACTAGCCTGGCAGCTGGGGGACGGACAACACAGCCTTCAAGTGAAGGCAGGGGTCTGCGGTCAGGGCCAGAGGGGCAGGGGAACACAGAGGAAGTAGTGGCTAAAATGCAGTCCTTCATAAACCAGACACCTCTGCACTGTGCAGAGCACTACTGGGAGAAAACGCAAAGTTCATCTCACCTGGTGGGTGGGGGCATCACGGGGGCAAAAAGGTCGGCAGCAGGTGAGGCAGCTATGTTTTTCCCTGCTAAAATCCTTGGAGACTCAGCTGCGGAGGCAGAATTGGGGATCACTGGAATTTCTTTTAAACGTTTCTCCTAGAAGAAATGATAGCACAGCTGAACCAAAAGGGATGGATGCGGGATGAAGGCCTACACCAAGTGGTACCAAATCTTGAGTTTGGAGAAGTGACACTGCGGTTTCAGAACACATACAGAAATTCATTTAGAATGCTCCATTTTTAAAAAGTGGTATTACTACCTGACTTGGCCTTACTCTCTACACAGCCCCTTAAGGCTTTGCTCAAAACTCATCTCTCCCAAGAAGCCTCCCCAGAGAACTCCACCCAACCCTGCTCTCTGTCCATCCCCCCCATACTTGCTCATGCTTGCTCACAACCACTCTGGCAGATGGGCAGCGCACATATTAGTGCCCCTATCTGGCAAGAGAGTGGCAGCAGAGCTGACCCTCAGATGCAAACCTTTGGATTTCCCATCCATTTATCTTACTACTCCACTGAGAGCTGCCCCTGCTCTCTGTACCTTGAATTGCAGCCCTTGTATTGTTCCTCAATTATTTAATGTGTAGAATACTATGGGGTCCTTCCCACAGTCCACCTTCAGGATGTCAGGAGGATACAAAGGGAGAAAATAGATTAAGTACTCTCTAGTCAGAGGAAGAAAAAAAATGTTACATCAATATGAGGTGCCATTGTGAAGACACACACAGCCTCATCTTACCAAAATCTCCAAGCAGAGATAGGCCAATGAGTGGCTTAGCTGGAATGGGACTCAGTCACAGTAGGGATAGCACTAAAAATACCCTTCAAAGCCTCCAGAAATGTAAGCGAAGCCCAGCTGCCTTTTCCATTCAGAACCAGAAACATTTAAAGATACTTTCACTAAGATTACAAGCTCACTTGACTGACTTCTGGATTCAGGATCTGTGTTTCCACCCTGAGGATTCCCCACCCCGATGCCCCAGCAGGTCCAGAACCCAGAACCAAAGCTCGAGTTTAGGGGGCAGGCAAGAGTCTCACTGGAGGACAGCCTACCTTCAAGGCCTGCAGTCGGGCTTGATCTTCATCCAATGTCTGTTTCTTCTGTTTCTCAACCACTTGGCTAAAGGCCTTCCCAGTATTGGTAAGTGTGGACACTGCACTCGATAGGTTGTTTGCTCTATAATACAAGTCATCACGAGGAACATTTTACCCTGAACAAAAGGCAGCTCTCAGCGTCAGCTTTGACAGCATCCAATTTAAAGCCCGGCACCAGTTACTTTGGGTTCTGGCGGAGCAGTATACGAGCAATACAATTTGAGGAATGAAAAATAAAATGTCCAGTACAATGTGTCACCAGCGCTGCTGGGGGTGAGGGGTGGGGGGCATGGCACAGGTGCCACCAAGAGCACATTTGCCATCCAAAGTACAAAGAACAGCTCCCTCTTCGGTGTCGTTCTGAAGGACAGGGAAGGGACAGATTCACAAGGGAAGAAAATGCAAAACTCTAAACACAGACCTTGCCTAGACTCTGATCCTGCCCAGAGCTACCACCCCGTCTTCTTTTCCTTCACTGACCAATTTCTTTTAGGTTCTTCCCTCTCTGATTTACCCTTCACATGGTATCTATGCTCATTTGTCTAACATACACAGATCTGACCATCTCCTTTCTCTGCTTCAGGGGCTCCTCACTGCCTAGAAAAGCTGGGGAGAAGAAGAAGAGGGTGGCAAGCAAGCCTTGTGCCACTTGCTGTTAGAGCCCACCTAGCTTACAGACAGGCCACAGTGGAATGAGGCCTCTTGAACAGCCTCAACAGCCTGGAATTTACAAGAGTCCCAGGATTCTTTGCAGGTCTGACTGTTCCTCTTGCTGGGAACCTCCCATTAATCAGTCATACCCAACCTGCCCCACTGATAACCTAAGTTCAGATGGTTCACACCTCTGGGATCTAAAAGGGCCCTGGATATACACTATTTCCAATGCATTCCTTCCCAAGGCATCCCAACCCAGAGTCCCTCTGAACCCTTCCAGTCCCCGGAGGCTGAAGATGTCCCCCGTACCCAACCCACCCTGCCACACCCTGGCCATTTCTACTCCCCAGGGGTGCCACGGCATGGACACATGGCCAGGTGGCAGCCAGATGCTTGGGAAAAAGTTAACAATGTCTTCTGGATGAATACTTAGGGTAGGGGAGCTACTTCCTTCTCTCAAGCTGCCCCTCAGCTCCAGCCTGAGCTCATCAGGCTCCTGGCTGGCTGGCTCCAGATCCTGCTCAGGAGGTTGGGAAGCCACCCACCTCAATAGCAGGAGCCAATGCAGGAGATCAATCATGGGGTCTTTGGTAAATGGCAGCTCTTTCTTGTTATTGCCAACACATTCCCATTGGCTATTCTATGGCATTACTCTAATTCCTTATGAACCAAGTATTTATTTAAAGGGTGTAAAACATCTTACAGACTTTCTCTCAACTGGTTCTCCCAATGACAAACCTGCAAGGTAGGTGTCATTAATATCCCCATTTTATAGATGCATAAACTGGGGCACCAAAAGATTAAGTGACTTGATGAGGGTCACCTAGCTAGTAAAAGCCTGAGACAGGATTCAAACACAGGTAATCTTGACTCTCTCCAGTCCTCCAGCCACAACTACACACTGCCTCTGAGGACTTACAGGAGCAGATACATATGCCTTTATTGGAGGAAGGCACCTAGAACAAAGAGGTCACCCAAATGAAACCTCACATTTGGCATAAAGGAAAGGGATTGGCAATACAGCAAACAAGGAATGCTTGCTGACTGATGGACTTCCACCTCTTTAGTGGTGACTGTGGATAGGAACAAAAAAAAAAGGAAGGGAGGGAGAGAGAAGGGAGATGGAGGAGAGTTGGGGGTCCAAGAGAGGGGGAGAGAGAGGGAGGACAGAGAAATGGTAAGAAAGAAGAAGGGGCCTGGAGACCTGTGACAAGGGACAGAGAGATAGGAAGAGGAAGAGAGAGACAGAGAGGAGAGAGTGAGAAAAGGGATGAGAGTGAGAGAGAATGAAAAAGGGGAGGACAGAAACAGAGACCAAGAAGAAAAAAAAGAGAGTGAGAGAGATAAAAGGAGAGACAGAGAAGAAAGAGTGAGAAAGAAGATGAGAGAGACAGAGAATGAAAAAGAAGGTGGAGAGGGGAGAGAAACAGAGACCAAGAGGAAAAAGAGTGAGAAAGAAAGATAAAAGGAGAGACAGAGAGGAGAGAGTGAAAAAGGGGATGAAACAGAATGAAAAGGGGGGGGGGGGAGACAGAGAGAAACAGAGACCAAGAGGAAAAAGAAAGAGATAAAAGGAGAGACAGAAAGACAAAAGGGGAGAAGGGTTGGGGCCTCGTGGGGGGGAGGAGGGTAGAACAAAGAGATGGGAAAAGAGAGGAAGGGTCTTAAGGGTATGAGTTGGGGGTCTGTGGGGCTGGAAGCCTGTGAGTACAGACAAAGAGGGGACCAAGGGTGTGGACTGAATGCCTATGGTGGGGGTGGAGAGGGAGAGTCCTGGGGGTATCTGAGTGGGGACAGAAGGAGGGAAGAGAGATGGAAGAATCTGGGGGTATGAACTGAGGGTCTGTGGGGGGGTAGGGAGAGGCCTAGAGGCCTGTGAGTGGGGACAGAGAGATGGGGAGAGGGAAAGATAGACAGAAAGGGGAAAGAAAGAGAGAGAGACAGAGAGAGAAAGGGAAAGAAAGGTTGGGGCAATGTGGGCCTATGAAGAGGGACAGAGAGAAAGGGTCATGAGGGTAAGGGTTGAGGGCATGGAGTGAGAGGGAGAGAGAGAAAAGAAAGGACCTGTGGGGCTGTAAGTGGAGGCAAAGATAGGGGGAAAGAAAGGGTGGGGGAGAGGGGGACAGAGAAGAAGGAGGAGGGAGAGAGGGAGAGAGAGAGAGAGAGAATAGAGAAATATAGGGGCCTGTGGGCCTGTGAGGAGGGATAGAGAGGTAGAGAGAGGAAGGGTCTTGAGTGTATGGGTTGGGGGTCTGTAGGGAATAGGGACAGAAAAGGATGGGCTTGGGGGCTTATGAATGGGGACAGACAGATGGTAGGTGGAAGAAGAGAGATGGTGGGGGAGGAGAGAAGAAAAAGGAGGAGGAAGAGGACTACCTGGGGGCTTGAGGGTGGGGGTAGAGAGGGAGTGAAAGAGAGATGGGGAGATAGAGGGAGGGGCCTGAGAATATGGGCTGGGGGGAGGAAGAGTCTAGGGATAGAAACAGGGGAAAAGAAAGAGAAAGAGACAGATGGGGAGGAGAAAGGGAGAGAGAAAGAAAAGAAAAAAGGAGAGTGAGAGAGGAGAGAGATAGAGATGAAAGACAGAGAAAGAG
>NW_020954609.1:1926062-1928518 GCF_900497805.2 Vombatus ursinus | reverse complement strand
AGGAGAGTGAGAGAGGAGAGAGATAGAGATGAAAGACAGAGAAAGAGAGAGAGAAGAGGAGAGAAAGCTCAGGGCATGAGGGCCTGTGAAGGGGGACAGAAACATGGGGAAAGAGAAGAAGGGTCTTGAGAAAAGAGAAGCAAGGGCCTGGGGCAGGGATGAGGAACCTGCAACCTAGAGGCCACATGTAGCCCTCTAGGTCCTCAAGTGTGGCCCTTTGACTGAATTCAAACTTCACCAAACAATCCCCTTAATAAAAGGATCTGTTCTGTAAAACTTGGACTCAGTCAAAAGGCCACACTTGAACACCTAGATGGCCACATGTGGCCTTGAGGCAGCAGGTTCCCCACCCTGGCCTAGGGACCTATGAATGAGCAAAGAGAGATGGGGAGAGAAAGAGAGACAGAGACAGACAAAGAAATAGAAACAGAAAGAGACAGACAGAGAGAGAGAAAAAGGAAGAGAAAAAGAGAGGAAAAAGGGAAAAAGAGGGAGGAGAGAAGATAAAAGAAGAGATGTAGACAGAGACAAAGAGAGAGAAGAAGAAAAAAGAGAAGGAAAAGGAGGACGAAGACCACCTGAGGGCCTGAGAATGGAGTGAGAGGGAGGGAAAGAGAGATAGGGAGAAAGCCCTGGAGGCCTGTGAGTGGGAACAGAGAGGGAAAAGGAGAAAGAGATAGAGACAGAGTCAAAGAAATAAGGAGGGAAGGAGGAAGACTTAGGATGGAAGGAGAGAGGGAGGGACAGAGATGGGGAAAGAGAAAAAGGGATCTGGGGTCCTGTGAGTAGGGAGAGAGAGATGAGGAAAGAAAGAGAGAAAAAGACAGAGAGAGGGAGGAGGACCAAGGGGTTTGAGAGAGTAGAAGACAAAAGGAGGGACAGAGAGCGAGAGAAAGAGAGAAAGGCCTGTGTGAATGGGCTGGGACCCTATAAAGGGAGAGAGAGTTAGGGGCCTAAAGGCCTGAAGATGGGGACATAGAGATGTGGAAAGAGAGAGACTGAGAGAAAGGAGAAGGAGAAAGGAGGAAAGAGAGAGAAAGGAAAAAAAGAGATAGTGAAAAAGAAAGGAAAAGATAAAGAAAGAAGGAGGAAGGCCTGGGAGCCTGAGGGAGGGGTAAAGAGAGGGAGGGACAGAAGGATGGGGAGAGAGCAAAAGGGAACTAGAGGCTTGTGAATGGGAACATAGAGAAGGGGGGAGAGACAGAAAGAGACAGAGACAGAAAGAGACACAGAGAGAGAGAGATAGGAGGGCCAGGGGGTTTGAGAGCGTAGAAAAGAGAGGAACAGAGAGTTGGGGAGAGAGAGAGAACAGCCTATGTGAATGGGCTGAGAGCCTACAGGGGGGACAGAGAGAGGCAGGGGCCTGAGGGTGAGGACAGAGATGTGGAAAGAGAAAGACTAAGAAAAAAGAAAGAATGAGAAAGGAGAAGGGGGGGGAGGGAGAGAGAAAAGAAAGTGAAAAATGGAAAGAGGGGAGAGGGCCCAAGGGCCTGAGGGAGGAGAGAGAAAGAGGGAAAAAGAGATAGACAAGAAGGGGCCTGTAGGCCTGTGACTGGGGACAGAGAGGGAGAGGACTGAGGGTATGGGAAGAGTCTAGAGGACTGTAAGTAGAGACAAAGACAGGAAATAAAGAGACAGAGAAAGAGAAACAGAGATAGAGAAAAAAAGAGACAGAGATAAAGAGGAGAATGGAAGAGATATGAGAGAGACAGGAGAGACAAAGAGGAAGAGAGAAATATAAAGGGAGAGAGAGAGACAGAAAGCAAAAAGAGAGATAAAAGGGAGGAGAGAGAAAGAAAAAGAGAGAGGAGAGAAAGGTAGGGACCTTGAAAGCTGTTAGTGGGGACAGAGATGTTGGAAAAGAGGACAGTTCCTGAGGGTATGGGTTGGGGGCCAGTGGGGGTGAGGGAGAGAAAAAGAAAGGCCTTAGGGCCTCTGAGTGGAGACCAAGATGGCAAGAGAGAATCAGGAGAGAGACAGAGAAAGGGAAAGAGAGGGAGAATGACTGGGGGGGAGGGCCTGACAGAAGGGAAGAAGGAAGGACAAAGAGAGGGAGATAGAGAAGGGGTGTGGAGTCCTGTGAGTAGGGAGAGAAAGAGATGAGAAAAGAGAGTGAAAAAGAGAGACTGGGAATAGAAAGGAAGGAGGGTCAGAGAGTTTGAGAGAGGAGACAGAGAGAGAAAAAGGACTGTAGGAATGGGCTGAGAGCATGTAGGGGAACAGGTAGGGGCCTACGAGCCTAAGGGTGGGGACAGAGACATGTGGAAAGAGACAGACAGAGAGAAAGGAGAAAGCAACAGAGAGAAAGGGGGAGAGGGGGAGGGAGAGAGAGGGAGAGGGAGGGGGAGAGAGGGAGGGAGGGAGGGAGAGGGAGGGAGGGAGGGAGAGAGAGGGAGAGAGAGGGGGAGAGGGGGAGAGAGAGAGAGAGAGAGAGAGAGAGAGAGAGAGAGAGAGAG